>NW_007247141.1:62881-156033 GCF_000164805.1 Carlito syrichta
CCCCGCCCCCCACCCCGAACCCATCCCGGCCTTCAATTCGCGGTGGTTTTCCCTGCTGTGTGCCGACCCTGAGACCCGCACAGGGTCTAAGCACACTAATGCCGCAGGTGCTTAGGCGATGACCCTCGCTGACCCGCCGTGAGCGCTTGGGCATGTCCCTTCGCCTCTGTAGACCTCGGTGTATTTATTTGTACGATGATGAGCTGGCTGCCGAAAATGATCGCTTCTTAAAGCCCTTGGAGGAAAAGGACCACAAGGCAACAGCGTGTTCTACCTGCTTGGCGGTGAGGGAGGGTGCGACAGCCGGGCTCAGAAAGAGATCAGGGTTTCCTGACATTAACTTCATGATTACTTTGGACACGCTTCAAAGTAGGCTCGATTTCTATCACTCGGGCAGAAGGGATAGAAATCGTTTGTTTCCTTCTATCGTTTGGTTATCGTGGCGTTCTATCCTTTAGGTATTATTGTTATTATTTAGGTTGGACAGAAATGTAAGAAAAGCCCTTAGGTACGTAACCGAAAGCTGGAAAGTGGAAAACATCTTCCACGTTGAGTGCACAAGGTAGAGGAAAGAATAAAATGGAAAAGATTACAAACCATCAGGTCAGGGGTTTCCCGAGGCCGTATCACAGAGATCATACCTAAATGTTTAGACACACAGATAAAAAAGATTTCTCACAGGAAATGCGCCTTGTACAAGGGATTTTAAATGTTGCTAGCTGTGCAAATTAAGGGCTTAATGTTAGGGATAAAGACATCGCGAAGATGAGGGAATTTGATTCCTAATTGAGCTTCTGTCACTTTGCTCATAGAATGTTAATATGCTTATTATAATAAACAAATCTTGTTGAGACATACTTCCTTACTCAGTGACTCTCAGACGGACAGCAGAACAGGCCAAGACGGCAACATCACTTTGCTAGAAACTAGCCGACACAATTTAGAAGATTTACACATGACGCGAGAGAAGTGACATTTCCAAAACTGATGAGCCCCACTCTGCCCCCTAGCAATGTATCAGTACGCTGGAATGACTGGTACACATGTGAAGAATCTTTTCTGACAAAAAGAAGTGCCTTCCATTTAAGTCGCACGACCATACTGTCCTCATCAAGAGAAACTACACATTGTGTGAGAATTTTTAAGTGATGTTTATTGCCATGATAACACAAAAATGTACATTTTGCCATCTTTTGTAGTAATGAGTCACAGTGAAAAGACTCTTTTATATCTCAAGAGTTCAGGATGTTTCTTCTACTCAAATAGTGGCCCTCTTGTGTGGGGGAAACTTTGTAAGCTATGGAGCCAGACACGCTGAGGTTTCAGGTAAGTCTAGAGTAGATCAGAGTGAAATCAATAAGATTCAGAAGGCTGCCAGTCTGGGGAGGTTTAGCCCTCTACCCAGGCAGAGAAGGGCCTGTCCAACCTCCGTGGCCCTCATTGTGATCTTGACTCTTTCACTCACCAATGTGCAACACTGAGCGAGTTATATAACAGTTTTCTCTCACTAACCTAAGGATCAAAGCATCTTTACTGAGGCTTTGTAAGAATTCAATGAACTAATATAAGAAAAACAACTGTTATATGGACATTGAAGAAGAGTAAAGGTAATAGGCAGTATGTCAGTGACATGGCTGCTCTATTGCCCTTCCATGGGTAGTTCTAGCCGGGCAATGTAGCTTTGAGACTAATGAAAGTCTAGGTTCTCCATCACCAAACTGATGCTATCATGGCAGCCCCCATGGCATCAGATCTTCCATGGAGACCATGTGTCTATGCAAAAGCAAAAACGAAATATAGGTAGCAACCTTCCCCAGCTTCAGTGCAGAGACAGATCCTGATTTTTAGTTTAGACTTAGCATTTATTAGATGCATGCTGTGTATGCTACTGATTGAAGTAGCATGTATTAAAGAATTGTAGAACCTAGTGTCAGGTAGCCCAGGAAGTCCAAGAAACTTAGACCAGCACCGTAATTCCCCTTATCTGTAGGTGATACATTCCAGGATCCCTAAAGGATACCTGAAACTATGGGTAGTATTGAACCCTATCTACATAGTACAATCTTTTATTCCTATACATAAACACGTATGACAAAGTTTAATTTAAAAATTAGAAGCAATAAGAGATTAGCAGCAATAACTAATAATAGAATAATTATAACGGTATGTTATAATAAGAGCTATATGAATATGGTCTCAATCTATTTCTCTCTCTCTCTCAAAATACTGTTATATTTTCAGATCATGGTTGACCATGGATAACTATAATGATTAAAGCAAAATCATAGATACAGGGGAACTACTGTATTTGGTTACTTACAGTGAGACCTTTTCTATGTATAAAGCACTGTGCTAGTTTTATTTTATATGTATTATCCGATTGAAACCTTATTTTTTTTTTTTTTTACTAAATGTAATTTTCACAACAATTTTGTATATAAAGTATTGAGGCTTGTTGACATTTATGCTCAAGATGGGAAAGGGATGAGCCAGGTTGAGGTCAGAATCTGAGATTTTTTTTTTTGGAGTTGCAGTCTCACTCCGTCGCCCAGGCTGAAGTGCAGTGGCACACTCATGGCCACCCCAGCCTGGACCTGCTGGGCTCAGGTGATCCTTCTGCCTCGGCCTTCCAAGCAGCCAGAACTACAGGTACGCACCACCATGCCCAGCTAATTTTTGCTGATTTATTGTAGAGATGAGGTCTCACCAAGTTGCCCGGGCTGGTCTCGAAACCGTGGACTCAGGCAATCCTTTCACCTCGGCCTCCCAAAGTACTGGGATTACAGACTAGAGCCACGGCGTCAGGATAGAATCTAAGCTTTTGGCCACACCTGTACTATCCCTTCTTATGTCTTAAAATACCCCCATGCTCATGTGGGCACTCAGGAGTAAATGAATGTATCTGCTCTGCTTCCAGAATTTCAAAACCGTTTTGTGTTCTTATATACTGTAACCCTTCCCAGAAGGAACAAACACTATTGTCAGTCTCTGACGGTAACACTTAGGATTTGGATGAACATACTCAAAAGCCATCAGTTCCCTGCAATCATACCCTTTTATTTTGGCCACTATCACCAAGATCTCCATCAGTAATTTTTCCCACCCCACAAAAGCTGCTATAATGGGTCAGATCTTCTGCCATGACCAATTCAAGGCTCAATAGTATTCATGACTTAGAAGTTTCAAGAGGTTACCACTTGTTGCATTTTAGTTCCCCAGGAAATGCTGTTCAAGATAAAACTTGGACCTTAGGGAATTCATTAGAAAGAACTAGAAACTAAGACTCTTAACACCAATTCATATCCATTCTAGCAGTATTTTCAAATCGCTGTTCCTCTACCAGGACTGCAGTTATCTTGATTTTCTCAAATGATATCAGTTACACAGCATTGTGTTGTGACTTCCCAGACGTGTGGTTGAAAACACATTGATCCAAATTGTGCCGTTGTGAACTGCACTTATAAAGTTCACAAGAAAAGACAAGGTTATATTTTCAAAAATACATTTCAAAAGGCTCATTTTTAGGCTTCAAAATAAAGCCTGAATAATTAATTTTCTTTAAAAGGGGCTAAATATTGTGCTGGATGTTTAGATATAGCCATTACAATATTATGTTTATTTTACAGATAAGGAAACTATGGTTTACAGAGATTAAATAACTTGACAAAATCACTATAAGTGGGGACTTATGTTCCCAGCCATTCATTCAAATGAGAACTGCTGTGAGCCTGGCTATATGCTGGGTCCAAATAAATTCCAAACCATACTGTATCCATACACCATGAAGTGTGTCCATTTATTTTATTTATTTATTTATTTATTTATTTTTGAGTTGGAGTCTCACTCTGTTGCCCAGACTGGAGTGCAGTGGCCGCTCCCGACCACCGCAGCCTCGGCCTGCTGGGCTCCGGCGATCCTTCCGCCTCAGCCTTCCGAGTAGCCGGAATTACAGGCATGTGCTACCACGGCCGGCTGATTTTTTGATTTATTGTAGAGATGAGGTCTCGCTGCCCAGGCGGGTCTCGAACCCGCGGGCTCAGGCAATCCACTCACCTCAGCCTCCCAAAGGCACGGGATTACAGGCTGAGCCACTGAGCCCGGCAAGTGTGTCCATGTATTGCGAGTGAACATTTTAAGAGTAATTTCATCACATATCAACCAGTAGATCTTTTGATATTTCTTTAAAAATATTACTGTTTTCTTTTTAAGTAAAACTTCCAAAAATACAGAAATATATTGTATAAAAACAAACAAAAGACCATTTCACCTACCCAATACTATACCTCCCCATCTTACTCTGTATCCCAAAGGATTCACTGCTGACGATTTGGGGTGAATTCTCTCAGGTGTTTTTTCATGTTTCTGCCCACATATATAGGCTTTTATACACGAACATAATACCCATGCATTTGCATTTATTTTTCCTGTTTTACATAAGAATATTTTATGATATTACCTGACACGTATTGGACAATTACAATATGCCAATTAGTATTCTGGGATATTAGGCACTATGGGATATTAGGTAATATAAACAGATTACTAATAGAGCATAAGTAATTTTTAGTCAAATTTTATCTTATTCTGTCATTTCTCCTATATGAGCCCCAACTAATTACCAATTATGAAGAAAAGATAATTACTTCACTTTCCATAATAAGTGATTATCCAAACATTTGATAGCTTTTTTTTCAGAAGTGGATTTTGTTCACAGGGATCTGACTTAATCAGAACATTTTATCCCTCAAAAGAAAAAATAATAATTAAAAGCCTTCAAACTGGAATATACTTCTCATCAGTTACACACCATTTCAATTTAATTTTTTGAGTCTTTTTCTGGTAATATTAGTAAAGCCTCCAAAAATTGCATTAAAAGGGTAATGCAACCTGAGGTAATAAATGTCACATGAAAAAGGCAGAATGACCACCTGGGAATTCGGTGAGACTTCAGTCTTCATGGCTCAAAATCATCGGCGATTTGCTTGGACCTTGGGATTCTATGATAGCAAAACAGATTCTGTCCTTGGAGATCAGAACTTTTGATGCCTTAATTGAAGAGATAATTAATGTCTCTCAAGGCGGTTCCTATAAGAGAATGATATGTAATACTAGAACTATAATATATGAGGGGACCCCAAAAAATCGGGAATTATTTTTTGGAGGGTAGGCCCCTTGTAATGCAGGCTTCCCCCCTCGGCAGGTGTTCTAGGAACCCGTCTGCATCAGTGTACCAGCTAGCATTGTTGTGAGAGGCTGCATTCAGTTTCAGTGCATTTTTTTGGGAGATTCTTTCAACACATTTGCCCAGTTCAAAATGGGTGATTTGTGAGCTTACCAGTCCACACGGCGCTGAGTGTTCAGCAGTTCTTCCCCAAAAATGGCATGGCCCCTATGCCCCGCCCTCCCTATTCACCAGATCTTGCACTGAGAAACTTTGTTTGTTTGTTTGTTTCTCGGGGTGAAAACAGTCCTCAAAGGGAAGCATTTTACTGATGTGGAATGGAAAAACAAAAAATGCCAGAAGCATCAAAAAAGGCATCCACATTGATGAGTTCAAAAACCGTTGTGAGCAGGGGAAAAAGCATCTTGATGGATGCACTGCATCACATGGAGAGTCCTCTGAACGTGGCTTGAAGTTTAAACACGTATGAGTCGATACACAATTTTTAAAAAATGAATTCCAATTTTTGACCCCCTCGTATAAGTGACTAATGAAGCATCTCTTCAAAGGCCTCGTCACGGAAAGTTAGAAGGTTGGGGAAGCCTGGGATCAGGGCAAGAGCGAGTGAGGAATGTGCTTGTCTCCTGGCGGGATTGGACCCAGCCTTTTATTTGGCAGGCTCAAGGCCTTCGCTGGTAGCTCTCTTGGTTGGGCCGGCCAGCATGTCCACTCCAGTCATCCTATATTCTGACACATTGTCTTTCCCTCTCCAAAATATTACTCCCATCAACCAGGAGTGGCCATATTCAATTGTAGTTAAGGGGAGAGTTCATTTTTTGACCCCGATACTATGTGATTGATTTCAGATTGTCAGAGGCTGTTTTCCTCATCTCTAAGTTCTGAGGGGCGCATTCTACCCGCTTGCGTGTTCCCCTCTACTATCAATTGCACATTGCTCCTCTAGAATGATGCTTAATTTTTATAAAACATTTTCTGGATGACACGGCTTGTTTTTGTGCAAACTCATCATCATCTTTGTAATTAAAATTGAGAATTTCTTTTTATCTGTGTATTTTAAATCAAGACACCTGAATCGAGCTGGGATTGTCTTCTGATTTTCCATGGATCTGGTGAGCAGAACAAAGTTTTATGTTCATACTCATCTCAGTAAACTCATGAAAGGGTTTTGACATCTGTATCCCTAATCGTGAGCTGAATCTGTTTCAACTCATTATTGAAATCGTACACACTTACTAAAACATGCAAATAGTATAAATATATCTGAAGTGATAAATAAAAGGTCCCCACATTCCTATTCCCAATTTGTATTCCCTAAGAATGACAGCTATGATAACATTTTATTATCCCAGAAATTTTCTGAATATATATATATATATATAGTTTCTTCATACTGTTGGCTATAATTATAGTCATGTAACTGTGTTTGTGTAAAGATTTAGTTTTAAAATTGAGGCTTTTATTCGCTCACAATGCAGCGGCTTTTCTAGGTTCAGCAAATACTTTGCTATTGATTTTATATATATCTACATAAGCATTTATATATATGCACTTTGCGTCAAAGCACAACTTACAGTGCTGTTACTTTGAATAGATTACTGTAAATGACAGCATTAAGAGAGACATTATCTTTGTATTTTCAAAAATTGCAGTTGATGAGGCAAAGAGACAGAGTCAGTAATCTCCAGAAATAGAAAAGAGTGTCATAGAACCATAGCATAGAAAGATATTTTAGAGGTCATCCAGACCAATTCTTCTCTGGCATCCCCAACCATGCCTTGAACTTCTTCACTGTTGCAGAATTCACTGGCTCCCAAGGCAGACTATTCCATTTTCACAATCTTCAGTGGATTTGTTAATCGGCATTTCGGTTGTTCGTCAAAAGGCAAATTCCATAATCATTCACCATGCTTCTCTGTGCCCCTGCAAGCCATGGATTCATAATTTAAGATGGAAACTTTGTCGAGTGTAAAATACAAAGAGAGTTTAACGTGTTTCTCATGTGTTTTGCATGGGTGAGGCTAAAATAAAAGACTTTCATGCCTTTGTTGTAAAATGACAACAACAAAAAAATGACAGTGCTTTGCATTGGCGAGACTGGAGAGAAACGGGCACTCCCCCGCACTGGGGCTGGAAGTCTATGTTGAAAAACACTTTTAGAAGTAAATTTGATACTATGTTAAAAAAAAAGAAAAGTAAGAGCTGTACCCCTTGGCCTGACAATTCTGGGGCCAGTAATACTGTAGAAGTTTATTCTAAGGAAATAAGAATAAATTGGTACAAAATGTAGTTCGTGGGTACATTTAGTATTAGGTATGATTGAGAACATTGGTGTAATCCAAATGACCAGTAATGGCAGACAGATTACTTATATGCATATAATAGAAATTTATGTAGCTATTCAAATTATGTTGTAAAATTACGTATGGAATAGAGAGAATAGTTATGGATGTATACATGCATAGAACAAAAGGTTAGAATGAAATACTCTATAATGTTAACGGTGGTATCTTTAGATGGTGGGTTATGAGAAGCTTTTTTTTTCTCTTGAGCTTCCTTATTTTGTCCGGTTTCTCTACACTGTCTATTATATTTTGATAAGAACAACTATTGACAAACAAATAGAAATTAAAAAATAAAAATCAGTGTATGGGCTTTGGGATAACGTTGAGTTGAATTCAATGAATCGCAACCCTGCATCTTACTAGTTATTCTACTTTGAAGCACATAATTTAAATAATGAGGTGAATATATGTAAAGTAGCTGAAAAGTAAGCACTCATTAAGCATGAGTGTTTTTGCTCTTCCATTTGATTAGTGCTTTAACTTTTTTGACTTTTATAGGAAGAGATAAGATTAGAATTTTCCCCACGCTTTCTCTTTCTTTGTATTTTATTTCATAGAAGGGACCATGGCAATATAGAATATAATTGATTTTCCTGCACACCCTATGTCTGAGTCACTATATTTACTATTGAACATTCTGGCACAGAAACAACAACTGAAATGATTAGTGCCCAAGCAAGAATGGCCATTTCAACTCTGGAATGACCTTTCTGAAGAGTATGGTAAATTAATAGTCAACTGACCTCTCAGGATTTTAGTCACAATGGCTAATGCTAGTCATGGACAGTCTGTCATAAGAACATAACGGAGCGGGCAACTAGTTTCAGAAATATTTAAAAAGCATTCTACTGTCTCTTCATAGGAAAGCTTGGGAGCCTCATGCTTCTGGCCAGAAATAGGTGAATGGAAAATATTAGGACTCAGTTGGATGTTCATATAGGCTTTTAGAAAAAAGAATTAGTCCTTGCCCAGAAAGCAGAAAAAAATTAAATAAGACTACAGATAAAGCCCTTTTTAGAATGACCCAGGGGCCATGGATAACAATCTGAAACCATACTCTAGTCGTCTACCATTTTAAAATGTGATGATAAAATTGTATTGCAAAGAAATAAGGGACAGGGAGCCACCAAGTGCCACTTGGTTTTATCTATCACTTAGATCAGTGAGTTTAGTCTCTAAAATCAATAACTTAATGGCTTATTGATACAGTAAATATTATGCATAGACAAAAATCCTTCTACATTTAAAGCATATTATTGTATAAAAAATAAATCTTGGGGGCTACAGATTTTCACAAAGTAAGAATTTTTATTTAAAAACATTGATTTTAATTCAAAAATAAAAATAAAGGTATATGGGCTTTGGAATAAGGTAGAGTTGAATTCAATGAATCACAGCCCTGCATTTTACTAGCTATGTACCTTTACACACATAACTTAAGCAATGAGGTGAATATATGCATTTTGTCCATAAAGTGAAAATCTGTGGACAAAATTTTGATATATGTGACTTTATTTGTCACTTTCCTGTTTTGCCAGATTTTAGGCTCTATCTTCTAGCTTGCTTAATAATGTTATTCACTCTCTTTTTTCCTGCACTGCAATCACCCTTAAGAGCAGAGCTGTGACTAATCAATGCTTGTACTAATCGATGCTTGTATTTCCTTAATGCCTGGCCAATTATTTAGAGACTAAGGATTTATTTCATGTGTGAATTAGAATACACCTTAGTCTTGCTTCTAATTATTGTGTTTAGACTGCATTCATAACATTTTTTTCTTTGGAGTAGATCATAGAACCCCAGTGCTTTATTTGCCTTCCACCAGGCAAACCCAATCACCTGGAGTTTAGGTTCCTGGTTAAAGATAGACTAAAACATCTTTCTGCTGTCTATTACTGTAACAGTTGACTTTTTAAAAAAAGAGAATGCAAAAAAAAAAAAAAAGAGTTTTCTGTCTGCTTGAAATGGTGCTGCAAGATGTACTCTGTCTTCAGATAGATAGTGTCATTGCTCTCAGGGTGTTGACAGAGCCTAGAAATAGAAGATAGTAGGGTTTCTTAATTTATAAGTGTGCAAAACACTGGTTTTGCCATATTTTTGCCTACTCTAAATGAGGTATTGAGGTTTCAGGAAAAGAAATAACTTGAAAAGACAGCATCATTTCTAGTATTATCTGCTATAATTTGGTGAAACGTATGTGGCTTTATTTGAAAAGAAATAATTATTTAATTTGATAGCCTAATTTATTATCTGAGTAGCATTAATCATGGCATTAATTCTCTGACTGACATTTACAGGACTCCTGTATAGTCTTGGGAATGTATGAGTACAGTGTGACTTGAGCACATTGTATTTTAGGTATTTGAAGTAGTTAGCAAACTTGTGTGCATCACATCATCATTGCCCACACGGGTAAGGTCAAGGGACTTCTTAGAATGAGGAAGACTAGGTTTCTTGAGTGTTCATTATAGGATTCTACAATTAACTCATTTTTCTGTCTACAATTTGTTAGTAGAGTCACAAATAATAAAATGGCAACCAATTAACACTATCTTTCAAGAGACTATATACTAGATGGGATTTTGCAGCTTCCAATCTCAGTCTTTCTTATTTAATTATTTATATCATCCACAGGAGGGGTTGCAAATATACGACAGGCATTTGCAAAAAATTTATTTTGTAATAATTATAGACTTTGCATAAAAATTGTAAAAATAATATCAAGTCACTGTATACTCCTTACCCATGTTCCCCAAGATGTTAACATCTCATTCTTTCTTCTTCCTTCCCTCCCTCTCTCTCTTTCTCTCTTTCTTTCTACACATACACACACACACACACACACACACACACACACATTTTCTTTAACATGCTTCAACTTTTTTAAGAATTGCGGACATGATATCAATTCACCTCTAAATACTTTAGTGAGCATTTTTTTTCCCAATGAAAGAACAGTTATAGGGCATAAATGTCATTATTCTTTGATCCTCTGTAGACCGTTGCCACACAATTGACTAATGTCATTTTTTCCTGCTGAGTTTAGACTGTTCACAGAGCACTGCAAGTGGCCACCTCACATCAATCAGAAACCTACCGAGACAGCATTCAGTTAAATAATACAAGTGGGTTTACCTGAAACATAGGAATGTCAATTAGAATAGCACATCCTTAATTTCTCACCATAATGCCAGAAATTCTATTCAGCCAAAGTCATCTTTTCAGCCAGAACTTCTGATCCATATGAAATCATAACTGGAAAATCTGGAACCATAAATGGTAATTAGTAAATATAGTTTGAATGTTGAACGCGGTAACAACATGATTGTATAGCAGTTAGCTGTGTGAGAGCAAGAATTCTGAGAGCCAGGTTTGTGAGGTGAAAAAAACATAAGAGAGAAGGATAGGGAAGAAGAAATAATTTGTTGGCATTTTTGTCTAAAAAACAAAATTGTTCCTGTGAGACAGAGAATTTTGTATTGGGCATATTTTGCGATTTACAGAGCACATTTATATATATTATTTCCTTCCTTAATACTGAAGTTATGAAGTTACAGTGATTAGACAATGGATACAACTTTTTCAGCATATATTTCAACACAATATTTGTAGCATCTATTTGCTAGAATATAGTATTTTCCCAGTAAATATGGCTATCAATAATAGCTTTCTATATGATATTATAGTTGCTTGGCCAAGGAAGTAATAAATCAAGCTATACTATCGTTATCACCATGAGATACATTAAATTTTGTTTTTAAAAGTCAGAAAAATTCCTTTTGGGTATCATATTTAAGAGTAAAATCCATATATAAAATTAACGCTTAAAAATGTTCACTTGTTTTTTCTTTAATCTGACTGTGATTAGTGTTTTTCAGGAACCATGGCCTTGACAACCCTAAAAAGTAAAATAGAATTTTAATTTTTAAGTTTCTACTTCTTAACTTGATAACTTCATTATCTTTGTTTGCTTTTATGTCTGCTTCATAATGTAGTATTAGTTCCAATTGTTGCTTATTTGGAAGTTTCAAAAAATTAATTTGCCAGAATAAATATGTGAGAAGAAAGTCAGAACAACTAAAAGATTTATGGTCTTCTCTATATGTGTATTTTTGTCAATGGGGTAACACAAACTGGAATATGACAAAGACTATTTTGGTAGACTCTGGACTCATGCTGACTAACCCAGATTACATGTTATCTTAATAGGGATCAAACTTAAAGAAGGACTTTGAAGTGGATTTTAAAATTTCCCCTACCCTGTTACATCTCCCTCCCTCCAATTATCAAGCTTCAGTAGCCTGGGAAACTTTAAATAAAATTGCCATCATTTCTACCACTATGCTTTCTGCTTCAGGGTAATCTCATACCACAGGGAAATAAAATCTAGACACCAGTATGCTTAATTTAAAACAGAGCTATTTTGGTAGATGTCTATATTGATATGATTTGGGCTATCATTTCTGCAAGTTGATTGCTATTGGTATATATATTCGCTGTCCATGACCATGATCTTATAGAGTTAGACTGACAGCACATTCTATATTTCCTGCTAGAAATTTTTTAGACTTGTTTGATCACCCAATGGCAGAGCTTTGTTATTCCCTTCTTTTCCAAAAATGTAACAATTTACATTTATAAATGGGCTTATAAGAGACTATTTCCATAGAAGGTGCAAAATGTATTCAGTGAAGCAACTGACTATTTCTATTCTGTTGAAGTTGAAATCTTATATGGATACATACGTGATAAGATCAGGAGTCTCAAGAAGATCTTAATGATGACCACTGTGCTTTATGTTAAAGACAGATTTAAAAGTTGCTTCAAATGGTATCCCTTCCAGTCATGCCACAAAGAAATCTCTTCAGTGAACGATAGCTTTACTTAGTACCAGACATGGAAAACCGATGCCAGTCCAAAATGGAACTAGTCAAACATTTTGATTTGATTAATAAATAAAGTGGGATCAGAATATGGTCACTAGCAGTCAATAAATAAATAGCATGACTGAACTCACTAATGGATGTTACTTTCTGTGCTGGTGGCTTTTAACTAATCATAGCACAGTCATTTACCTCATTGCCATTAGTAAACACGTGGGATGAAATGATTATTTTTGAGTGTGCAACACTGTTTTATTCAAATCCATTAACCATTAATTAAATCTGGTAGGAGCAATAGCAAACGTTTGCAGTGTGGTGCTGGAAATGGAGATAAGGAGATTAAGTGATTCACTGTAGATAAAGAAAAGGCCAGTTTTATCACTTCCCAAAATGGTTGTTCCGGGTGTCATGGAATGGCCAGTGTAAATAGAGGAAATGCATTTTCATTTATACGGGGTCATTTCAAAAATCCAAGTAGCATTACTGGGAATGCTCAGTAATTTCATAACATTAAGGGTTAGGGCATTTTTGTTTGCTTTCAGTCTTAAGATAAATTGATCCCATTTGGATTTCACCCAGTTCTTTAAGGAGAAATGTACTGTTATTTTTTTTTTAAACCTCGTTTAGTTGGTTTTGTGTCAATAAGATCAAATAACTTGAAAAACTTATCCTCTACATGAAAATTTCTCAAGGCCCTTTTGTAAACAGAATTTGGAGCTATTCAAGTGTGCTAACTCTTCTGAGAACAAACAAAATGAGTTAAGTATATGCTAAGAATGTCAGAATGGTTCATGCACTTGGAAGTGAGTCTAATAGGAATCAATTTGCCATCTCTGTGACTTTACACATGAAATTAATTTTGCCCCAGCCAAAAATCTTATTTACTCCAAGTAAACACCAATGCTGCAAAATAGTAAATATACTTATTTCCAAATCTCCTCTTTTTGTTGGGCCATGAAGACAGATGGAAACTCTCAGTTGCACACCCTTTTGTGTAAATACCACCTTGGACATTGTTCCCTGTCTCTGCTTTTAGAAATGATTCTGTAATAGGCATCAAGGGAATACAACATATATTTTTAAGTATCATTTATATTCCATTCCCATGATGAGCCCAGAAGGAATACCAATGAAGTTGAAGTTGAAGTCACAGACTTCAGATTCTTTACAAAAGTCAATCAGATAAGTAAAGCATGAAGTTACTACTAAAACAATTTAACCTCCACAGTGTAGAAAATTCCAGTCTGATCTCAAAGGTTCCATTATCTGTAATAACATGTACTTTTGATAAGAAAGAGATTATACCATAGTCATTTAATGTTATGCTGAGGTGCCTTTTCTTCCCCATTTTTAAAAATTTCTTTAATTTGCTTCTTAATTTACAACCTGAATCCCATCTTATTTCTTCAGACTCACACCAGTCACTCCTGCTACTTAACATGGTAGACCCATTTTGTCTGGGTCTTTCTTTCTTTCCCTCCCCTGTCTTCCACACTTCATATGGTTAACTCTAATCAGGTCATACAGCTGATGATATATTTCTGGTTGCTTTTAAAAAACTATATCCCTCAGTACACTATCAGTTCTTTCATCACTCAAACCAGGTCCAATTTATTTCATCTCTAGAATTTAGCAGTGTATTGTATTTCGCTTAGTTATTGGAGGAATAAACTAACAACAAAGTTATAAATAAACTATCTAGAAAATGCCCCCCAAGGTAGCCATGAGTGAGGAGGGTGGCAGAAGGTAGTGGTAATAACTTGAGCACATTTGGAGTTAGTGATAAGCATAGATTGCATAGAGGATGATTGAGATAGCTCGAATGGTTGTGTTGGAGTTAATAAAAGCAAGACCAAATAGTTAAAATAATCTCAGTTAATAGAGAATACTGAATACCAAGCTAAGAACTTTGATATAGTTTGATAGGCACTGGGACCAATTGTAGTTGTTATGTTAGGGAAGTTATATATGAAAGTTATGTTGAAAGTTCTGAATACTTACTCTTTTTGTTTCTTACAATTCTCTTCACAAGAACCAGTTTCCATGTGTTTTATGTTACAGGGTCTTTAAAGAATGTTGTACTGTGGGAATGGCCATAAACAAGAGAGCATATATTCAATTACTCAGGGATGGAAATATGCAGTAAAATAAAAAATTAAAATAATTTTGGAACAAGAATCCAAAGAAAATGAGATTATAATTGTATAAGATATGAATGTTTCAAAGAAGTTTGTTTTCCTTCTGTCAGACAGAATTCCACAATTTACAGATTTTATGGTTTCACAATATGCTCTCAATAAATTAATCATGAAAGCGTGTTGCTTTATTACTATGTTGAAGTTTGCTAAACAAAAAGCATTTAAATGTTTTAATCAACCAAATGACATTTATTCATGATTGCCCATTTATATAATTCCTCATGTTTATAATTGTTTTATTTTGTAATTAAAGATTTTTTATTATGATATAACTATCATATTTACATCAAATTAATATAAAGACAAATGGCTTAGAAAGGATATAAAATATAAGGAAGGGGGCACCATAATTATGATGGCATTATCCAGAGGCTGTTATTATTACCATTCTTGTTTTATTCAAGTGTTTTTCTTTGGTAAGTTTCTGCATTATTGAAATTAGAATGTGTAACTTCTATCTTACTTTTTGTAGCACCTTCTCTGCTTGACGTTGTATTATAAACCTTTCCCTATGCAATTTTCTTAAACCCTATTGGCACTGCGTGAAAAATACTGCTTTATATGCATTTCCTAAAAATACTTCAAATGTCTTTGTTTCTTATATTTTTGTTGTGAATGTGCTTTTCTAGTTCCGGTTATTTCTTTAATGATGCCTAGGCTGGAGGAGGAAACATGATTCCCTTTACAATATGATTTTCCAAATTCTCCAGCTGCTTCTTACCCTACTTCCTGAGCAGTGAACTCTACTGATTGCAACACAGCCTAGAAAGATAGAAAGAGATGCTACTGCTATTACTGAATGGGAATCACACTGTGAATACTTTATAAAGGCAGCACATATAAAATGTTAGTTAAGAGGGACCAATGCCACCTTTTAGTTGGTTACGTAAATTTTATTTCTGAGGCAGGGAATAGTGAAGATGAAGGGAAAATAACTGGCTTTTTAAAACTTTGCAAAAGGCTAAGTAATTTTTGAAGCTTTATCCACCTGGATTTTAACTAGTAGAATGTCATCTCAAATTCAAGTGATAGTTTGAGCCTTGTTTGTTTCAATTTTATCTTTTTTTCTGTGTCAGTGTTTTGGACAAGTGTTTGGGTTTTGTTATAACTTAAGAAGATTCTCTCAGGATTTTATTTAAAAATTATATGTTTGCTTTAATAGATACGAAATCAACCCTACAGAGTCTTATTTGGAAAATTCATTCCTAAGGGAACGAATATAATTTGGCATCATCTTTGCTAATTATATGGCCAACAGTTATATCCAACAAAATCTAGCTATTATTTAGTTTGACATTTGTGGGGACATGTTTACCTTTTGTTTTCATGTTTATCTTCTGAACTGATGAATTGTATCTATGGAGCTACCTCCAAATGAATAATGGAATGTTCCTTAAGAATGAATGGTAATTTATATACTAGTTCATTGGGTAAGCATTCCATTTTTAGTTATCTCTGTAGTGTTTTATGGGTATGGAGTCCAAGTTTCAACATAAGCATCATTCTTATTTCTAATTTATGACAGGCATATGGAATTATGCAATTGTAAATGCTTCATAGGTGAAGTTTGCAGTGTAATGTTGTGAGAGGGTGTCATCTGAGCAAGCATGGTAAAAACCTGGTATTATAGAGATGGGTGCCTGGAAATATCCTGATGAATTCGTATGAGCTATCTGCCCCAATAATTCTTGCCACCAGCAGCCATATTTCGCCAGTGGTATTGTAAGATCCTACCTATACCTGTTTAACTTTTTCTTTTCTAGGTTTTTCTATCTGGCTCTGGACAACATGCAAATACCAGCAAAACACAACTTTTATATTTCATTAAGACATGTTAAAACTGTAGGAAAATTAAGGCCCAATTAAGTCTGTGTTGTAGATTGATTCATTCACCGTCCCTTTCACCTTTTGTGATAAGAATTAAGAAAAGTGAACCATGCTATTCCCAGTAGCTCTTCTTAAATGTGGTGACCCATCTGCTGCCATATGCCAGGCATCTGCTTTTAACACCTTCATTTGTGGTCCTTAAAAGCTAGAAGTGATGAATTGACATTGAATTTATGCTAATTTGTAGTGCAGGAGAACAGCTATTTGGAAACTAATCTGACAGCAGCAATTTTCAGATGTAAGGAATACAAAAGAATAAGAATAGAAATCAGAAATATATCTTTTAATCAGTGTGTGATATTTAGGTCATTGTAAACCTCCATGGTTTTATTTCTTTATTAGCAAAATGTGAGAAGTGACTCTTGCTCGTAAAATGTTTGTTGAGTTTGCATCAAAGTGAGCGGAAGAGGGTCAAATATTATAGGGTCAAAGTGAGTGGAATAGCGTCAAATCATGGATGCTCGCAGGTCAGTGCCTATTTAACTTAAGCTGAAGAATTGCTTCTTTCTTGAAAAAGATGATTTTATTTTAAATCCAATCCTAAACTGCCATCAAAAGTATTGATGGAATATTAAAGGCTAATACCACACTGATCTTTCCATCATAAAAAAAATTCTCAATGTTTTAGTATTGTGGAAATATCAGTGAATTAGAGTCAGAAGATCAAGGTGTTCATCTCATTTCTAGCACTAAGTAGTGATACAATTTTGAACAAGTCATTCGTCTTGAATCCACATATGTCTCAAGGAATGACTCCATTATTAACTATGTTTTTCTTTTTTAGTGTTAAGTATCTGAGAATCTTCTGTTCTTAGGATGTATTTTCATTGGTTCATGAACATAGTCACTTCTACATTTGTCAACCCAGTTTTCCAATGCATACATTTAACTCTTCAGACCAATAGATACAATGTCAATGTTATTAGGGCTTAAATAGTCTTGTTTTTTAAAAACAGAATGACTTAAGTAGTATATTTTGGGCAAGTTTCCTATGTTGAAACTAACATGTAATTAACTTTTTGAAAACAGAAACAACCAGATTTTTATTGGAAACAAATTTAGTCAGCTTAATTGACCTGGTTAATTGCATTAAATTTCAACACTCTCAAGTGTGGCAGGGATTTTTAAAATTAATGCCATTTTAATTTAAAAAGAAATTTTTAGTAAGAGAACCTGGTATCTACTCTCTTAGTAAATTTCCAGCATGCAATCAAATACCGTTAACTAAAGTCCTCATGCTATACATTATATCTCTAGACCTATTCATTCTACATAACTTCAACTTTGTACCCTTTAACTTGCACTAGATGGTTTTAAAAGCAAAGGAGGTTTTTTTAAACTTTTGTGTTTTTTTTTTTTTTTGAGTCGGAGTCTCACTCCTTCGCCCAGGCAGGAGTGCAGTGGCACACTAATGGCCACATCAGCGTCGACCTGCTGGGTTCTAGCGATCCTCCGGCCTCAGCCTTCCAAGTAGCCAGAACTATAGGCGCGCACTACCACACCAGGCTACTTTTTGATTTATTGTAGAGATAAGGGCTCGCCAAGTTGCCCGGGCTGGTCTCGACCCCCGGGCTCAGGCAATCCATTCACCTCAGCCTCCCAAAATGCTGGAATTACAGGCCGAGCCACCAAGCCTGGCCTTTTAAACTTTTATTAAGCACTGTTGGGCTAGTCTTTATGCTTACATGCCTGCATTATCTTTATGTAGTTCTCCCCAAAATACTGTCAATTACGTAATATATACAACTTTATGTATGAAAAAATTGGTGTGGAGAAATGTTAAGTAACATGTCCAACTGACAAAAATCCAAGAGTTAATTTGTGGAAGAATGGCATTTTAACCCCAATCATTTGAGAGGCAAGCCATGTTTTTGTAGATTACCAAACTCTGGGATACCATTTTACTATAGTGCCTACATTTGGAACTTCAAAAGGACTTGGGGTGGGGGGAAGCCCAAACTTACTAAATTAAAAGAAAAAAAATCTTTTACTCCTTAGTTACATTTAACTTTATAAATACTGTTTAGGTACACTTTTTCTGTAAAGTGATAGAATCAATGTCTGAGCAAGAATCTGTCAAGATCATCTGAATATTTGATATTTTAGTAATTTCTACAATGGAAAAGAAATAATGTCTGGAAAGTAGTTTCTCTTGACATGCTCAAACAGAAACCGAAACCTTTCTTTTAATTTTGACTAGGCATAAAGTGAATTGTGGTACTTAAGGCATATAAAGCTACTGAAAATATTTAAGGTTTCACATGGTGAGAAAGATCAAAATGATTGTCTTCGGTACCAAAGCAATTATTTCCCAGTGAGATATATAAGAAGAGAATGTGGTTTCTTAATTATAATAATTATATTGCAATTTCACATGGCACCATTCATCCAAGAACATCTAACCACTCCACAAGCTATAACTAATTGAGCCTAGCTGCATCTCTCTGAAGTAGCCTAGCATCAGGATATTATTCTGAATGTGGTTAAGTCTGTTAAAGATGGTTAAAACTGTTAAGAAACTTACTTTTGTTGAACTGTGAATGCAGAGTTACTGAAAGTATGTCTTAGTCATCTGTTTCTTATTATGAAGCATGAGGCAGTGTGTGTGTATGTTTCTGTGTGTGTGTGTGTGTGTGTGTGTGTGTGTGTGTGTGTGTGTGTGTGTAGGTTTGTGGGCCAGTACAGTGGGAATAAAGCAAAGCATTGCACAAAAAATTAGGTTAGAAAAGAAAGTGTATTCAGAAAGTAGATCAGAGAGAGGAGAGGTAGAGCCACCTCTCCAAGATTGGAGGGGAGACAGAGGCTAAAGAAGACAAGGCAGCAAATGCTTGAGGTTGAAGCCTTTTAAGGATTCCTTCTGGTGGGTGGCAAGACTCCATGGTGATGGAATCTGTTTCTCGTATCTCTGAACTGGATGGATGGGTGGATCAGTCACCAGTATATAGACAGAGGTGGGCTGGTAGCTAGATGGGAGGGTCAGCCACATAGATGAGACCGACAGGACCAGTAGCTGAAAGACTAATTCTCAGGATAAAGATGTTAATCTTAATCTCTTGTGATTCTGGGAAAGGATTATTATTGTATATGAGCTCAAAGAGACCAGAGAAACTCCATTTTGGCCTCTGTCCTTCCATTTATGTATATATTTTTTTTCCTAAAAGGAAACATAATCCCCAAATCATCTATTACTTTAACAAATTTAACAAATTTTTTATTAGATCAGTTTCATAAAACTGCTATGAGGCTACAATTTTTTTAAATGAAAAAAAGTAATGCATTTTATTACAGAGTCACTTTTAGATAGCACGTACATTTATTTCACCATGTCAGTGTAAGTTAACAGAAATGTAGATCTGGAGATAGAGTCAGGAGTCATCTGGTTCAACTTCTTCACTGAGTAGAGGAAATGGATGTCTAATGGGAGTGAATGACCCATTGAAGAAAGAACCTAGGACCTAGCTTCCAACTCAGGAACTAGGGCTTTGGGGTTACTCAGGCCTGGGCTTGAATCCTGGCTTTGTCACTTATGAGGCTACAATTTATAAAGAACACTTTGCTTTAAGAACACTTTTAAGTGAATTGACAAAATATGAAATGTGTTTAAGAATTAAAATTGGGAACAATGAGTTTTATTGCTTTTGAAAGTCATGTGCCACTTATTTTGTGTTCATTGAAAGCAAAAAGAAAGGTATAAATAGTTCAGCACAATGTAAGAATGTCCCAGAAAAGGGAGAATGGGTTTAAATTCAAGAACATGTTTGTCATGAGAATTTTAAGAACAGTGAGACTGGGCTTATGGGGAGGAGATGGGAGGTCAGAATAAGAATTTAGAGTCAATCCTTCTGGACCCTTGTGTGTCATAGACTTGAAAGAGTGCTTCATTACCTGTGATTGAGAAATGGTAAACAGTCATAATTCACATTTACAAATTAACTCTTTTTTAATTCCCAACCCAGTTCCTCCTAAGAGTGAATCTGTCACTATGGATTCAGGAGAATGAAACGGTAGTTCAGCAGAATGAGTGCTGGAAGAGTTACCACCCATTCCAGAAAAAAGATTTACATGGTAAAGTTGCCCTGGAGTCAATCTAAGCTGCAGTCCTTGTCTAACTCCCCTACACAGTCAAATTGTTTTCTTTAGCATCCTTTATTGTTGTTATTAGTACATGCTTGCCCACACTGAGGAATGGGCCTGGGGTGCTAATAAAACCCCAGAAAGCTTTGGAGGGCAACTCAAGGTAGGTAACCCATAGCCTAGCAGAGTTAAAGCTCTGATTGGGTGATTTTATTTAGGATAATGTGGTAAGCCTTTCTATGGCTTGAACGGTCACAGCATTTCCCAGAGTTCTCCTTGCTTAACACTCCAAACCCTCCAGGATATGCCTCCAAATTCTCTTTCCAACTTCACCTCCCAATGCAAAGTTGATCTTCAGCCCTTCCAGTGAGCTAGCCACATTATGAGTACACAGTGAACTTTTCCAACTCTGAGTGTGCTTATTTCTTTTATTCCAGACTCAAATTATGATGCCCTTCTTGGCATGGACCACCCACAACCATCTCGCTGACATGTCTTCTTTTCGTAAAACAAAAATGAATTCATAACTCTTCTCTGCTGCATTACCACATACTGTATGTACCTGTTCCTCTCTTGTCATTTCTCCCTTAAGTTTATTGGTCTTCCATATGCCATGTTAGAAACTAGAATTGTTGGGTAGGATAGAACCACTGCATGGGCAAAACGTATGCTGACCACCTCTTTGTCATGTGTCTTTGTATTCGATTGTCACCAATGTATTTATTTCTCGTATATCTAGAAAACGTTCTCATCTTGAAAAATTTCCATTTGTGTGTAAATCCTTTTTACCAATGCGGTATTCTTACAGAATCAAACTCTGAGATCATTCCAACAGTGTCCTTTTGGACACATGCAGAAGCCTTCACTTTTCTTTGCAAACTGCATTTTGATCACACATTTTTAACATGATGTATCAGAGGACCAAGGCATTTTAGAACTGGAAGGAATTTTAAATACATTTAAAATAGATGATCTCTGGTATTTTCATCTAAAAGACAGGAAAACGGAGGCATGGGAAGATTGGATGACTTGTTATGTCATAGGTCAAGCTACTGGTGGAGTCCAGACTGAAACCAAAGCTTTAGGTTTGCTTGTTATTCCCACTAAACTACACCATCAATGGGTAGTTGGGTCACTAAGTTCATAAAACACCTATTGCCTCTGTAATAAATAAATAACAGCACCTATTACCTCTGTTTAAATTTCTTTGTAAGTCATTTCTGCTGAAAATGGATCCGAGTAGATGTAAACATGATGAATTATGTCACAGCCAGGGGAGAGCAAACTCTCAGATGTCCGGGTAAAATTGTCTGCATTCGTTAGAGTAAAATTTTAGAAGAATACTAAATGAGAAAAAAATGATACAATATTTTAGGCAATGTTATTTCAATAAGTGTAACTTTATTGAAGATAAATAAAATGCATGAATTGTTCAAAACGATAGCATGCAAAAGGATAGTTTAAACACTTTAATAGACTAGAGCTGTAAGCACATAAATTTAGTCACTGATGTGTGGTGCTAGAGATATTATTAAGCTATTGGAGCAAAATAAAATATAAACATCTATATAAGACTAGTAACACTGAATCATCACAAGGCTCAACACTTGGTATATGCTGAATTACAGATAGATACATAAGTTCATTAGAAGTAAAAGTTCATATTCCTCATAGGATTCGTTGTGGTTCATACTCAAAAGACAAAGCTTATTTAGTTATATTTTTGTTACATCATGTGGTTTAAAGCATTAAAGTCAGTGTATACATGTCTCTTATTCAATAAGGATAACTTTTTTCTGATAAATAAAAGATAAAAAGTGGATAAAGAATGGTTCAAAAGAAGCTGGAAGTCGAGGGACAGATAGTAAATGAAAACTTTTTTCACAAGCAGAGTCGTTTTTTTACGTTCCTTATGTCTGTGTTGTCTGTACTGTCCTTGGCCCATTTGCATTTGTGTTCATTCTAATAAGAGTACTATCTGTGGCTCTGCTATTTAATTTTATCAAAGTGTATTTATTTTAAAAAGTAAAACATGACTCATACAGCTATAAAACAAGCACCTGCTAAAAATGTATTTAACTCAATGAGGGAAAAGGTGGTTAAAGGAAGAAACAGCGATCAAATTGTCCGTTAGGAAAGGTATTCTGAGTTACGTGCACTAGGAAGTTTTTTTTTTGTTTGTTTGTTGGTTTGTTTGTTTTTTAAATACCTATGAGGTTGGGACCCTGGCAACTCACTGCCTAAATCCAACCTGACTGTTTTTGTACGTACTTTTATTGGAATACAAGCATACCCATCCATTTACTATGACCACTAAAATAGGCCACAATTTTCAAACTTGTTTACCTTTCAGAGAGAAACTGGAGAGTAATTAATCACTGCTTGTCATAAGCGAGCATTCTAGCAGACCAGCAAAGCATACACACCCACATCATGAGATTCTCATAGTCTAAAGCATCCCATTCACACCTGGGTAGATGGCAAATTATTCTTCTCATTAAAATAACCCAAAAGACTAGCCATTTTATTACCTCTTAAAATGAAAAGCAGAGATATCTGTAACCATTTGTGGCCAGTATTTCAATATGCTATACTTCTTAGAAATTATGCACATTTTCATAGATTTTTATTTATTAACTTGCCTTAATATTAGAGTCTAAAATCAATAAATATCTTGCAAATTATGTTTAAGATGACATAGTGCAGAACATAATTATAATTGAATTTAAAAGGTTCAGGCCGGGCTCAGTGGCTCAGCCTGTAATTCCACGCCTTTGGAAGGCTGAGGTGAGTGGATTGCCTGAGCCTGCAGGTTCGAGACCCGCCTGGGCAGCGATACCTCATCTCTACAATAAATCAAAAAATCAGCCGGGCAGCACGCCTGTAATTCCAGCTAATCGGAAGGCTGAGGCGGAAGGATCGCTGGAGCCCAGCAGGTCGAGGCTGTGGTGGCCGGGAGCGGCCACTGCACTCCAGTCTGGGCGACAGAGTGAGACTCCAACTCAAAAAAAAAAAAAAAGGTTCAGAGTAATCAGTATAGTTGAGTATCTAATTATATACATATATATACAATATGCAATATATATTTAAATTTTACATTCAGGTACACATGCATGTTCACTTACATGGATGTCTTGTGTAGTGGTGAGGATTGGGTCTCAGGTGCCCCATTCCCCAGACAGACAGTGAACATTGTTCCCCATAGGTAGTTTCTGAGCCCAAACTCTCCTCCCTCTCCCCTTATTGGTGCCTCCCATGTCTATTATTTCCATCTTTGGGACTGTCTAGCTCCCATGGATGAATGAGAACTTTCTATGTCTGGTTTTCTGTTTCTGAGTCGGTTCACTTAGGACAATGATCTCCAGCTCCACCCATGTTACTGTGAGGATATGATTTCAGTCTATTTTATGGCTGTGCAGTATTCCACAGTGTATGTATGCCACATTTTCTTTATCCAGCCAATTGTTGGTCACTTAGGTTGATTCTGTGATTTTGCTATTGTGAATAGTGCTACAATGAACATACGAGTACAGGTATCTTTTTTGTATATTGATTTCTTTTCATTTGGATAAATCCTTAGTAGTGGGATCCCTAGTAGTGGCAATTCAGGTTTTGGTGATTTGAGAAATATCAGACTGTTTTCCACAGAGGTTGAACTAGTGGACAGTCCCACCAACAGTAGATAAGTGTTTCCTTTTCTAGGCAACCGCACTGATGTCTGTTGTTCTTTGACTTTCTAATAGTGGCCGCTCAGACTGGTGTGAAGTGATATTTCAATATGGTTTTAATTTGCATTTCTCTGATGATTAGCGATGTTGGGCGTTTTTCATATGTTTCTTGCCCGCTTCTGTGTCTTCTTTTCAGAAGTATCTATATATGCCTTTGCCTATCCTAGAAGAAAACCTAGGAAACATTCTGCTGGGACATTGACCTGGGCAAAGAATGGATGAAAACGATCCCCAAAGCAATGGCAACAAAAACTAAAATAGACAAATGGGACTTAACTAAACTGAAAAGCTTCTGCACAGCAAAAGAAATAATCAACAGAGTGAATGGAAAACCTACTAAATGGAAGAAAATGTTTGCAAATTACACTTCAGACAAAGGCTAATATCCAAACTATACAAAGAATTCAAACAACTCAACACACACACACACAAAACCAATTGTTTACTTTTAAATCTTAAATATTATATGAAAGAAACATTAATTTATCTCTTCAGTCACCGGTATAAAATCAGCAAAACCATAATAAAAAATACTGATTAATGAAAAAAAAAATTAAGGTTAACTAATATCTTTATCAGAAAACAATTCTAAATTACAAAAACTTAAGTCATGTTTATTTTTCATAGCAAGAAAAAGGCATATAGCTATTTATAAACTAAAATGATCAAACCAAGGTATAAAGATTCTCCTTGATTCTTATATCATAATACTGCTTCTGAGCTAGCATTTTTTGTGAGTTTTTTTTTTCTTAAAAACCCTGAACACTCAGTGTACTAGAGTTCGGTTTCTTTCTGTTCTCAGAATTCTAGGAATACTAAAATTTTACAATTATTTAATAGCCTCTATAATTATAAAAGGTTACTTTTACTTGAGAGACATAATAATTAAATTTATTGGCACACTCTAGAAGAAAATATACCATATTCTTATCAATGTGTGGTAAAAAGTTTTCTGAATTAAAAACACAGCCACCTGCAGAACTTGAAATTCAGTTCCACTGTCTCAGTCACAGGACACACAGTCTCATGATTATTCTCCTATTCAGTGGAAATGGAATATTGTCTTTAAGAATTTGAGCAAATAGACACACAAACAATATAAGGCAACTAATCATGTTCTATGTCATCTGCCACTCAACAAAGAATAGATTCCCATCATCCCAAGAAAAGTCACCAAGTATGAATCACATCATGAAACCAGATTGCTAATTAATGCTACCCCAAATGGGGAATAATTTAGAGATTATGCAACCTTTACTAGCCCAGTTGCTCAATACCAATGAGTCCCTGCAATTCACTGTTTTATACAATCATTTCATACATGAGGCTTCTCCCGACTGCGTAATTGAGACTAGCCTCATAGGCTTTTCTTGACTACATAATTGAGACTAGCCTTGTAGTCCAGTATCCAGTTCTGAAAATGGACATGACCTAGACCATGAGTTAAACAAGACATGGCACTTGCTGGGCAAGATCTGAAGGAACAATAAAATAAACAAACCAGAAAAAAAAGGCAAGGAAAGAAAAACAGAATCAGAAGAAGCAACTGACAGTTAAAAAGGTAAATTTTTATTGCTGTTGTGATTCACTCCAAGAGCTTCTTAGGCAACTCTATTTAACTAGATCTAGCAAGTGAAGGGAGAAAAAAAAAAACACTCTGCATCTTTAGGGCAACCTCCAAATCTTTCAATGCATAATTTTTTATAGTTGAAAGCGTGATGCACACACATAGAACATGTGTCAAAGATTGATTTAGCTCATTTAACGAGAGAACCAGCAACCAGCAAGATGGTACAACTGGTTCAAAATAGGAACAGGTTGTATATTTCTCAGGAAAGTCATATGAAATCAGTTTTCTAATTTAGAGGCAAAACTGCCAGATGTTCAGTAGGACAGTAAAACTATAACCTTTGAAATTATCTTTAAAAAAAAAAACCGGAAGAAGGAATTGGCATTTCTTCAAGACACAAATCTACATGTAAACGTACCACTTTATACACCAGGGCCAACTCAGTAGTAAATAGTAGATTTACACAAAAGTATATCCCTATAGATAATTAAATACTGCTTTGATGAGCTTCTTCGTGTATCATGGAAGAGACATTCAAATGTTGCTTTATTTCTAAGTGTTGGGTACATTTTTAAAGCAATTATACATTGTATAGTTTTAGAAATCTACAGATACTCTCAAGGAACTTTGGAAATTTTTAGTAAAAGTGGATTGTAAAATTTACCTTTTTATTTTTTTCTTGTAAGTCTAGAGGAAAAAAAACTAAGGTATTGAGGTTTCCATTTCTAGATTGTTAGTTCTTCAGTTGGGGTGACAGTCAGTTATCTCTATGTTCCACCAGGGTCTAGCAGACTGCCATGTGTCTACACGACCTTTCAATAAGTGTCAATAGCCTTTTTTTGCCCCTCAACCAGTCCTTTTGCTATTATTCAATCATAACCACCACTCTTCTGAACAACTCAAGTCTTTTAAAAATGAGTATGAAAAGGATGATTGGATATCGTAAGCTGATATAGTACCAGTAAGTTTTGGAAAACATTGGCTGTTTCTCATAGCATGAGGATGTAAAGGCCATTTCTAGACAGTGCAGTGCAGTTTGAGGGAGAGACCAGAGACTATGCAGTTAATTCAACTTCAGTCTGATTCTGGCTCTGTCACTTAAAATCTGCAAGAACTTGAACAGGATGTCTTACTTCTCTAAGTCACATTTTACTTCACCTATATAATAAAATCACTCTAATCATGTCTTTATATTTAAAGTGGGTTTCTTGTAGACAACATATAGTTGGATCTTGTTTGTTTATTCACTCTGACAATCTCTGACTTTTAACTGATGCATTAGACTATTCACATGTAAAGTAAATATTGATATAGTTGAATTAAAATCTATCATATTTGCAACTGTTTTCTATTTGATTCTTTTGTTCACTCACTCATTCTCACTTTTTTCTTTCTTCTCTTTTTTTGTCTTCTACTTCTCTGGTTTCAACTGATTCTGGCATTTTATATGATTCCATTTTCTTTTCTCTTGGCATGTTAATTATACTTTAAAAATTTCTGGTGATTGCCTTTGAGTTTTTAGAATGCATTTACAACTAATCTAGGTTTACTTTTAAATAATATTATGCCACGATATGGTAGCAAAATTGCTATATAAAACAGTATTCCCAATTATTCCCTTGTTTCCTGTAAATGACTGTCATTTTTTAAACTTATATATAAGCTGTAATCACCCAATACATTGTTCATTTTGTTATTTGAATTAAATATTATCTGTTAGATCAATTTACAATAAGAAAAACACAATATCTTGTTTTACTTTTATTTATTCCTTTCCTAATGCTCTTTCACTCTTAATGTAGATCTAAGCTTCTGGTCTATATCATTTCATTCTCTCTGAAGAACTTATTGAAACATTTCTTACAAGTCGGGTCTATTGGCAACAAATTCCCTCAATTTTTTGTTTGTCTAAGAAAGTCTTTAGTCTTCTCCTTCACTTTTTTAAGATTATGGCAAGAAATACATCACATAAATTTCACTATTTTAACTAATTTTAAGTGTATAGTTCAGTGACATTAAGTATATTGACATTGTTGTGCAACTATTGTCACCATCCATTTCCAGAACTATTTTGCTTCTACACTTTTGAAGGGTAATTTTGTTGGGCAGAAAATTCTATGTGGATGGTCTTTTGCTTTCAAGACTTTAAAATACTTCACCTCTTCTTGCTTACATGATTTCTGAAGAGAAGTTTACTGTAATTCTTATATTTGCTCCTCTGTAGTTGAGGTGTTCTTTTCTCTCTGACTTCTTTTAAGATTTTCTCTTTTTTGGTTTTTTGCCATTTGAGTATAATATGCCCAGGATAGGTTTTTTTGTTTGTTTGTTTGTTTGTTTTTTGGTATTCATGCTGCTGGGTGATCACTGAGCTTTTCAGATCTGTGGATTGGTGTCTGTCATTAATTTTGAGACATTCAGTTATTATTCACTCAAATATTACTTCTGTTTCTCTCTTCTCGATCAGCTATTCCATTACACATATATTATACCTTTTGTAATTTCCCACAATTCTTAGATATTCTGTTCTGTCTTTTAAATTCTTTTTTCTTTTTGCATTTCAGTTTTGGAAGTTCTACTGACATACCTTCAGGCTCACTGATTCCTTTCTTGGCTGTGTTCCATCTGCTTATGAACCCATCAAAGGCATTCTTTATTTATGTTATAGTACTTTTGATTTCTTGCATTTCCTTTTGATTCTTTACTGGAGTTTTCATCTCTCTGCTTATCTTACTAATCTCTTCTTATATGTCCACTTTTTCCATGAGAACATTTAGCATATTAATCATAGTTATTTTAAATCTCTACTTTGATAGTTCCAAATTCTGTCCATATCTGAGTCTGGTTCTGATGCTTGCTTTCTCTCTTCAAACTTTGTTTTAGCCTTTCATAATACCTTGTAATTCTTTGTTGAAAGCTGAAATGATGCAAAAGAAACAGATAGATAGGCTTGTAGTGTGAAGTTTTATGTTATGTGATGAGGAGTTAAATTCTGTTTATTATTTGTTTTAGCTATAGGTGTCAAAGACTAAGATTTCTTCTACTCTTCTTGTTTTTGTCAACTCTATTGTCTTTGGGTTTTCTTAAACACTCTTTAAATAGGGTCAGAAGCCTTCAGTTCTTTAGCAGTGATCTCCTGCTTTTATACAGTAGACTTATTGATGTGGTGTTAAGTTGTGGGAGAAAGGTAAGTGTTCTGGAGTCCATGATTAAGTCTCAGTCTTTTAGTGAACCTGAATCGGGTATCTTTTGTCTCATGTTGGTTAGGCTTGGTAAAATTAGACTCTGTTAAAATAGTGTCTTTTAAGGACGAGTCTGTTAAAGAAAACAGAAGTATGGGTGGATTTCAGAGATTTCTTCTCCCTGCCAGAAGCATAAGGAATACTGAGAACATGGTAGGGCTCTTGGCGAGTGTGGGAGTCCCCCTGAGACTGGACCCACTTGGATTTTTTTAACTCACAAGCTATTCTACACTGAACTGCCAGAAATTTATCAATTACAATTAAAGTGCTTGTACAGAAAGCTAGGAACTTCTGCTTCTGGGCCTTTGTTCCGAGTAAGCTACGATTCTCTGTATCCACATGTCTGTCTTTCAGGGCTACCATTTGCCTAGTGACCTCAATTTTCTGGTGACTCTAAGAATAATTGTTGATTTCCAGCTTTTTCAGCTTTCTTCATGTTGTGAAGATGCGAGTGACAATTTCTAGGCTTTTTGCATGTTAGATCGAAACCATTGTGAAAATAATAATCAACTTTGTCACAGATTTGTTGTGACAGAGGCACTACATTAACTATATAAATTAATGTTTAAGGTATTTAAGAACAAGGCACATAGGAAGCATTTGAAAAATAGCAGATATTTTATTAGAGTTTCTTTTTTTTTTTTTTTTTTTTTTTTTTTTGGAGTTGGAGTTCTCACTCTTTCACCAAGTTGGAGGGCAGTGGCACACTCCCGGCCACCACAGCATTGACCTGCTGGGATCAAGTGATCCTTACACCTCAGCCTTCCAAGTATCTAGAACTATGGGCACGTGTCACCATGCCCAGCTAATTTTTTAAATTAGTTTATTGTAGAGATGAAGTCTCACCAAGTTGCTAGGGCTGGTCTCGAACCCATGGGCTCAGGCAATCCTCTCACCTTGGCCTCCCAAAGTGCTGGGATTATAGGCGTGAGCCACTGCACCCGGTCTTAGAATTTCTAAAGTCAATTTTAAAAGCTGAGATTGGATAAATCACTAGACTAGAAAATAAATATATTATCAGTGACTGTTGTAATATGCCATGTGTTTTTTATTGACTGCTCTTGGGGTCACTGCTCTCAGCTAATGAGACTTTCCCATCTGTAAAGTCCCACCCAAAAGTTCCCAAATAAAAATATTTAGTCAGTGTTTAGGCATCACATGAAAAACAAAACATAACAAGCCAATCTTCCACATCATAAAGTAATGTGGTTCAAATATTACCCAATTATTACCAGGTAAAAATGAATAATAACAATAAAATGCTGGAGCCTCAGTTATTAATATGTTTCCTTTGCAAAAGAACAATTCTATAGCAAGACGTTTATAAAGAAAATGAGTTAAAATATGGAAAAAAAAACCGATTCATAGAAGGCTACTCAATAAATATAATCTCTAGTGCATTCTAATCTCTTCAAATTGTATCTGATTGTTATTATTTAAGTTTATTATCTTATCAGTATATATCCCTTTATCACCTTCAGATTACAAGGAGTATGATTTATAAGTGACATCTATTGAAAGCTTCATCTGTGTTACTAATTACTCAGTATATCATCTGTCATTTCTCATTCAGGATTAGAGACCACCTTCTCTTAGGGGGAAGAAAAGTTGTCCTGTGAGAGATGAAGACAGCTCCTTCAATGATGACCTAGACTTCCCTTAAACATGTTTTATTTTTATCAACAAATATTTAACTACTTATTCAATTTGTTACTTTAAAAAAAAATTATAGAGCAATGCATCAGAAGAGTAGCATTTCATAGACAGTGATCCAACATCCATCACCCAAAAGTATCCACAAGTAGAAAGATCTCTAGGCCACTGCTACTTAAAATGTGGTGCATAGCATATACCAACAGCATTGATGTATTAATTATTCTTGATACTTAACAAATATCCCAAACAACATACATGTCCCACAGCTTCTGTAACCAGGATTCTGGGCACAGATTGAGTGCATCTGACCCAAGGTTTTTCACCAGTCTGCTATCAAGGTGCCAGCTGGGGCTGCAATTATCTCAAAGCTCAGCTCCGGGGCGGGGGGCGGGGTGGAAGGGAATCTGCTTTCAAACTCACTCACGTGGTCAGTAGCAGTTGGCCGGTCTGGGTTCTTAAATGTGGTTATCTGGAGATCTCAGTTCCTTTCCAGTGGATCTCACGATAAGACAGTCCACAGCATGGCAGATGGCTTTCTTCAAAGCAAGCAAGTGAGAGAGTATGCCCAAGACAGAAGCCACAATATTTTTTGTACCTGTTTCTCAGAAGTGACAACCCATCCCTTTTTCCATAGTCTATGTTTTAGAAATAAGCCAATAGGCCCAGTCTATACTTACAGGCAGGAAACTACATAAGGATGTGGATACCGGGAGAGGGAAGTTGTTGGAGATGGCTTAGCGGCTGCCTACTACAATTCAGCAATGCAACGTCATGGAAGTAGTGAGCAAAATCTGAATGTTAACATGACTCCTAGGTTATCCAAAGGTATATTCCAGTTTGATGATCTCTGCTGTCAGAGCAGGGCCCATGTGCTTTATTCTGTTGCTGATACTGCTTCCTCACTTAATTATTTACTTATCATGGATGCTATCTTTAAAGATGTGTAGAAAGCACTTCTTCTTACAACTCATTTCTCCCCTACTCAACAAATAAATAAAAGTAAGGTAACTCAAGTACTACTGGGTTGCAGATAACAGATTGAAAGTAGAATTGTGGGAATGAAGAGGAAATAAGAGGCATAAGAACCATGACAAACAGATATAAAGATGGCATTAAGAAATTACTAAAAGAGGAAATTAATCCCTTCCTTGGATGGGAAGGGATGTCGGGAACCATGTAAAAATAGAGATTTCAGTTCAGTTTCTTTGGAACTGTTAAATGCATTGCTGAATAACTCTATATTATAAAGCCTACTGTTTATAATAATGGCCTCTTATTTTAGAAATATAGCCATCAAAGAACATTATAATACAAAAATATAAATGTTTAACTAAGTCTTGATACTTGGATTATGTCCTTTCTCAATATATTTCATGTCTCAATGTTGCTGAAAGAATAATCTATATTCAGTATTTGAAATCTTTTCATAAATCTGACACTAATAACTTTGGTATAAATATTTTGCATTTGCCTCAATTTTTATTTAGTGAAAAAGATAAAATTGCCTTCAGCTTCTAATCATGCATAGAAAAATAAAATATCTAAGAGGCAAAATGAAAGTTTCAAATCTATTTATCACAAAATGCAATAGACAAGTAAAAGTTTTCCATCTGTGCCTTCTCAATGGGGTACTGATCCAGCACCTACTAGATTTTAAAGAGTTGTAATAATTGCTCGAAATTCATCATATCCTAATTATTTTATTACATTTTACTAGCAATTACTTACTTGGGGTTATTTAAAGCATCTGTTGCACTTATAGGGAGAAAACACTATACTTGCTGCAGTGCTGACCACCTCTTATCAACCTCATGTTTAAGGACGTCCTATTGGTAGCTTGATGTTGGCCATGATAAGAATATTTATACCACAGATACTGGAAAACACTATAAATCAGAACTTGACTTTCATTTTATTGATTGTTTAGTCTTCAGAAAGTGAAAGAGAAAATGTTAACATGCAGATGAAACTTGAAAATGTAGTGTATCCCTAGCTGTTGTATTGTCAATAGTACAAAAAAAAGAGGAAATACTTCCTATGGAACAAAAAACTATTATCCAATTCAGCAAAGTGGCTCACATCATCGACGAGCCAGTAAAATTTCAATGTAACTAGTGTTAACGCTGAAACAGGTTTCAGCTTAAAGAATATAATTTGCACTGAGAAATAGTTTAACAGTAGTTCATGTGACAGATTTAATGGTAAAAATTATTATGAACAGATGAACAGATTGAAATCAACTCTGTGAAATTCTGTTTGAATCTAACCATAGGTTGCTATGCATATAAGAAGAGTTAACAAAAGTGTTCTAAGCAAGAATTAACAAAAAGTGTTCTAAGAATCTATTGGTTGGCTGGATTTTACAATAAAGGATACTGTCTATTTCATTATTACTTGTAAAAGGTGTGTTACACATCTTTTATGTCAGCACAACTTGTATTACATTCATGTATTTTTATAGGTATGCATGTGTGTATCTGTATATTTTTCCCAGGGAGCCAGTTGTTAGACATTCGCCAGCACTACCCCGAATGTCCTTCTTTTACAATGTAAGCTTGGCCACTGCAGATCACAGAGGGACTCATTATCATGCCCTGGTTATCCAGGTAAAAGTTCTATTTTAAGTTCTAAATTGAAAAAAAAAAAAACCCTTCTGCAGAACATTTATCATAAATTAGTAGAAACACTTCTCTGCTCTGTGTTCTATATGTACGAAAAAGCTTCTCTGCTATGGGTGTGGGGAGTCCATGTTTTTGTGAGATCATTCTAAATGAATCTTGGCTCAGATGATTTACAGTCCATTGCATTCGCCAAAATTAAACTTGGCATATGCATATCGAAAGCACTTGGGGAAACAATTTTCACTGTATTAAAGTATGGAAAGGGAATTGACATCATAGGCTTTTAAGTATCAGTTTGACCTCGACCCTGATAGAATCATATTGAAAAGCTGCATGTCTTACTTTAGTCATCAGAAGACTCACCAGCAAACACTGTACAGATCTCCTAAGCAGGCCTGGTGGCAAGAATTTATGCTTACGATTCAGGGGAGTCACGTGCTTCTTTCAAATAAACCAGATGCAGCTTTCTACTTTATCAAAACAATATCAGTTAGTCAGCTGTGCTGATGACAGTGTTTTTATGTATGTAATTTAGTCTGTGGGGAAATTATTCTTCTATAAGTTTCTGGGAAAAGAGCGAACTGTTTTAGTTATTGTACAGTTCTCCAGATAAACAGATAAATGGAGGAAGACAAAGCTGATGGATATATAAAAATGGAATCCTTTTTGCCCAATAAGAAACTGATTTTGTTGTATGTTTTGAACTGACTGAGAAAGCAAAGGAGTACTCTGGTGGCGGAGGCACCACTGACCTGTCTGTTGCTTCAGGCTTTTTCCCTGAAGCTTTCCAAACCAAGAGTGGCAAGTGAAACGCGGGGCCATGTCTTCTCAGACTGCAAGGAGTCAATAATATTCATATGGATCTTCTCAGGAAACAGAGGAGTGTTGTATACATACAGATACTAATAAAGCTGCCAGGGATTTGAAGAATGGATAGGAAGAAAATCTTCTGAGATTATCAAATTGGACATGTGGTGAATTTGAGGAGGAAGCAAATTTTGACACAAGGAGTTTATGCAAAAAAATTAGGGCAAACTACTGGGAAAACAATATTCCAAGCACCTTCACACCAGCTCTGTAGCTTACATCGATGCTTTAAATATTTTAAAATATATCTGGGAAAAAATATGGCCAAAAAAGAGGCCTTGCCAGAATTAAACGCTCTTCCACCAATAATGAACCTGAAAAAATGCTGATTGGTTCTTCTAATTAGAAACCAGGGTTAGAACATCACATTAAAAGGCCAGTCTAATCTTTTTTTTTTTTAATTTTTCTTTCTTCATGTGTGTGACTATGGACTTGCAAAGAAGTCTTTCTTCCTTCTAATTCATATGACAGCTTGCAGGACACTTGGAGTTTATATCATAGAGATTGTGGATTTTACAGTAGAAATGCATAACTAGGCGAGGGCCTGCTTTTATCTGTTTAGTCAATGTTCATTTTAAAGATGATAAAAATAGTGGAGGACTGTAGAGATATGAGTACACGGTGCTATTCAAGCCTCCGGTGTACCAAGAAAGGGTGAATATATGTGTATTTGAAAAATACATAGCAGCTCATGCACACATTTCCATGAACATATAGTTGTGTTAGAGATGATATGCCTGTTTGTCTTGGAGCAAGAGACAGATACAATTTTCATTTAAACTCAGATGGCAAGAGCGAAAACGATCGTTGCCACACTATTTTTGATAAAGTAATTGTCATTCACATAGGATCCCAACTTCTGGTCTTAGCCACCAGTCTTGACCTGCTCCATCTTTTGCCTGAGCTACTGAGCAGCAAAATTGGGTGTTCTACTACCACACTGTTGGTGGGAGTGGAAACTAGTACCCCCTTTGTGGAAAACAGTTTGGCGATTCCAAAAAGATCTAAATATCAACCTCATACAACCCCACGATCCCCCTTCTGGGAATATACCTGGAGGAACTCAAATCACTCTATGAAAAAGATACTTGCAGATACATGTTTATTGCTGCAATATTCACAGTAGCAAAAACATGGAACCAACTGCACTGCCCATCGGAAGAAAATTGGATACAAAAGATGTGGTATATACACAATGGAATATTACGCAGCCATAAAGAAGGACAAAATTACGAACTTCGCAGCAACTTGCATGGACGTAGGGTCTATAATACTCAGTGATCTATCACAGAAACAAAGAACTGAGTACCACATGTTCTCACTCATAAGCAGACCCTAAACATTCCTCACAATACCATAAGAAAGGGATTGGCAGTAGTGGGAAACTGCCAGGGAAGGCTAGGAGGGCACACTTCATCAATAAGGGAATCTGATCTCAAACCAGGTAAAGTGGGGACCAAAGTGAGGCCCAAACTTTATCTATATCTACACAACGACCATTTGTGTACCTAACCCTGAACTGTACCCCACATCTTTAAAATGAAAATAAACAAATAAAATGGATTATGCTGTCTCCTCTATAGTCAGCATAATTGAGAAACAACTTAATCAAATGGTTAGAGAAATGACAAAGAATTGGAGAATACGTCAAAATGGAGGGAGTTCCAGATATTATCTAATCTGTAGAATCTTCTTATCAATAAAATAACATTTGGAAATGAAACCTCCATATGAAAAGCAGACAAAAGTGTTAGGCAGATTCCTCAGTTGAATTTAGTCTTTGTTAGTGGGCAGAATTTGTCTTTGTTCACAGAACTACTTAAATGTGTCCACGGAGTCTTGTGGTTCACTGGGGCTCAGAAGAAACCCGTCTGATTTTTCTTCATATAGAAGGAAACTGAAGCCCTGTATGCCAAGCCACTTTGCCCAAAGGCCACATACGTAGATAGTGATGGTGGCAGATTGGACTCGGTGCCATGTTCCTCATACAGCACCACAAAAGAGGTCAACTCGACGAGCGGCTTCCTGGCTGCTGGAAGTTTGACAATATTCTTCCTTGGATTCCTCTGTGCCGATGTATATAACCTTTGTATTCTTCCAGTATTAAAATGGCAATCTGGAAGAAAACATATCTGGGGAAGTTTACGATTCAGAATATTTGTTCTTTCAAGATCCCTTATTTCAAGTTTTCTACCAGAGATCAAGTCATCGCTTGTCAAAAAATGACATGAAATCTCAGTATTCTCCACCAGATAAAAAGACATGTGGCGACAGTCCTGGAGCATGAGAGTCAACGTGAAGCTGACCACATGACAAAAACTGTAAGGACCAGATCGGGAGGAGAAGTGAAGAGGAAAAGGGGACAGAGCATCCGCATGTCTTTGGGTCACTCGGTCCAAACCTCATTCTTTTTTCACTTGTGTTTGGGTCATGTCCTGTTTGTTTGTTCCCTTTGTTCAGTTCATTTCACCAAGTGTTTACAGGACACCTGTGCTGTGCTAATACCAGTTATCACCTCTGAACAGACAGAATAGTGTTTAGAGTGTGACTCACTCCTTGAAGTCCACTTCTTTTTAGAGATCCTATCTCGAACTCTGCTGAGTTAAGCTAGGAGTAACCTTACATCAGTTCTTAGCGTTTGAATCCTGTGAATTAGTAGAAATGGAATCATGTGCTAGGAATGCTTCCGTACGGAAATGTTCTCTCCTGAAGTTACTTCTTTTTTTTCCCCTCTCAAGTTACATGTCACTGACCCACAACAAAACCCCAGATTCCTGACGGATGGTCCAGTCTGAAGCAGCATTAATAATTCAGTCATTGGACAGGTACAAATTGAGCAACTTCTATGTGACAGGCACTTTTCTAGAGTTTGGCACTAGTGGTGACCAGGACAGAACAAGTCCTCTATATTCAGCGTTGTTTCTATACTCATGAAAAAACAGAAAATAATAAATAAAGGCATAACCAGCAGAAGGTTACAACTATTTGTAAATATTATGAAGCAAACAGGCATGGAAATGTAATATACAGCCGGACACAGTGATTGGATCCTGGGCACGATTGATCAGGAAAGAGCAATCCGAGGACATGATATTTAAACTCAGATATCCTCAGAGCACAGTTGTGAGACCTTATGAGAACCCAGCTGAAGGAACCACACAGTTTCCTGCTGCCGGGGCAAGGTTACTCTTCCTTATTGATGGGTAGATTTCATAAGACTGAAAGGCAGGGCAGCTGCTGGAGACAGAAGCGTCATTGTGATTTAGTTCTTTGGTGGATTGCTCATAGTTTCAGGGGTCATCAGTAATGTAACCACACCTTAGAGCTTGGAGAAAGCAGCATGCAGTAGCCGGGCCATGCCAGGGCTCTCTGTGCCCAGAGCTCCTGGGAACAACTGGCCACCGTGTGAACTGGTGCACCCAGAGCTCCCACAGTGGGAAACTGTTTACTCTCTCACCGGAGGACACAGGGTGATACACAGTTAAATCTATAATCATCACCCTTCAGGTCAACACGTTCTCACTTGCTTTCGTCATTTTTTTCCCCAACAGTGGTTCATTGGCCTGTGAATGTTTTCCCTTCAGAAAAAAAGATTTTCTTATTTAAATAAATCATTTCATGGTCAAAGGAAGCTTTTGTTACTTCCTGGTCTACTTTTCTTTTATTCTCATTGCACATTAAAATTGAAAAATGTGTGTCTGAGGCAGCCACCATGTAAGTTGGACAAAAATTGCAGACAACAATTTTATTCTAAGGGTGTTTTAACCCCTGAGTGACACAGTTGCCGGGAACATGTATGATTTCTGTCCTAAGAACTAAACATGCACAGTTCCTACATTTATGACTGTTTCTAAAAATCATCCCATGCCTAGGTGTGGAAGAAATGTAAGACGTGGCTTCTTTCTTTAAGATACTTAACAGCTTAGATGAAGAGAAAGCTAAAAGGCAATCATCGGTAGCAGCCTGTGACAATCAGTCAAGGTGCCTGTGTCTAATCCAGGCAAAGAGAGGTCCAATGGGAGGCCCAAACTTCACCTGTACTCAAACCACATAGGCACCTAATCCTGCCTTGTCCCCTACCTCTTTAAAATTAGTTCTAAAATGAGGTTTGAAACCACAAGAGGTATCAACAAGCATCCGGGCTTCGGGGACATGGCGGCAGCTTTTGCAGCATCAGTGCTGCTGGTGGAGGCGGAGATTGGCTTTATCCTCTTCAGTGATAGATCCTTATGGTTGGATATGAAAGGTGGTATCTGTAAAAATCTTTCTTAGAAATGTATTTCCTAATTCTGTAAAAATGGATATATTGAGTAATAATATACTTGCTATATTACTAAGTGAACTTAAAGCTACGTGCTGTATAAAATCAGACAATAATGTTAAACTAATATATCTCTGTTTATTATGTTAGTCTTTAGTCTGTACAGAACAAACTTTTCCATAACTTTTTAAAATTTGAATTTTTTTTGTTTGGTATCATATTTTTATTCAGAAAAGCATTTTATTAGCATTAGGTGTGACCTAGAGCCTTCCTGTAAACACCAGCACAATCATGTCCAAGGGTTAAAGCCCAGAAAAATGGCTATATGGTATATTAAATATTCAATAAATTACAATACAGTATATTTTTCTTTAAAAAAAAAGGAAAAGAAAAGAAACCACAAGAAGCAAGCAAACAAAAAGATTAAGCTACTCTGGTGAGATACAAACTAAAGGGACCGTAGTGGTGAAGGGAGCCAGCAGAGGAAGGCAGAGCCAGCGAGCAGAGCTTGATGGGAGAAGCAGAACTTGAAGAATGGGAGGATTTGGAGAAGACGAGAGCCAAGTGTCTCAAGTGAGGTGAATAACTGGGGAGCAGGCCCAGCTCGGGGCATGGATTGGAACATTTTCATGAGAAAAAGTGGAGATGGGAATAAATGCAGCGGAGGTTTGGGGACATTCTGGGAAATGGTGGCCAGATGGATATTGTACCACGTCTTCAAAGGGGCATGGCAGGTTTTGTCAGCTACAGATGCTTGCTGAGGACTTCTGTAGGTGTTTCAGAGTCTGTCATACTCAGTGATCTACCACAGAAACAAACAACAGAGTACCACATGTTCTCACTCATAAGCGGACCTTGAACATTTACCATCATACTATAAGAAAGGGATTGGTAGTTGCGGCATACTGCCTGGGGGGTGGGGAGACACAACATCCATCAGGGCACCTGATCTCAAACCAGGCAACGTGGGGACCAAAGGGAAGCCCAAACTTTACCTGTAAGATGTCCACTCGTATGCCTAATCCTGAATTGTACCACACATCTTTAAGATAAAATAGCAAAACAAAACAAAAAAGAGTTTGGCTCACATTGATTTTCTGGGCTGCTCAGTGGACCCAGGCAAATTGTCAGTGATTTGTAAATATTTGTTGTGTTATTTGCAACTTGACCAGTGTCTTGGTGGTTCGTGGGATGTGTGGGTGTATTTGAACATAAAGACTACCAGAACGCCTTTTTCTCCAACAGCAAGTAATTTTCAGTTACCCTCTATGTTGGTGCTTTGTTCGGAGAAGACGAACTCACACTAGCCACTTTAATATTCCAGCAAAATTAAGGGTTTTTAAACGTGTACTTTTTGCTTTTTTGATTTATACTTGTATTTTTATTATTAGTTTCTTTGAAATCTGTAATCTTGCAACTCTTGGAGTCCTAAGTGGAAATTCCATCTCTCTGAATGTTTGTGCATCGAGTTCATTCAATCGAAAGTTCCCCTTCAGTTATGGATTAACTCCTCACCAGGAAATATTTTGATAATATGAATGCATACTTTTGAAGACAATGGGCTCCTTTCTTCCTTAGGCTTGAGTCATTCAAGAATGGGAGTCTTTGATAATTCTAGAAACCGACATAAGGCTGAATGAGCCCTGTATCCTAAAGAAAGAATTAGCATGGCCCAGCATTTTGGGTAAACCCGAGGAACATTTTCAAACCATAAAGAATGTGACTAAGACCTCTAGTGGCCAAACACGTTTCTGCCTCCAAGTCCAAGCACTGGAATCTTTTTTTTTTTTTTTTTTTTTTTGAGTTGGAGTCTCACTCTGTCTCCCAGACTGGAGTGCATTGGCTCCGGCAATCCTTCCGCCTCAGCCTTCCAAGTAGCTGGAACTACAGCCGCGCGCTACCACGCCCGGTTGATTTTTTGGTTTATTGTGGAGATGAGGGCTCGCCAAGTTGCCCAGGCGGGTCTCGAACCCGCGGGCTCAGGCCATCCACTCACCTCCGCCTCCTGAAGTTGCAGGATTACAGGCTGAGCCACCAAACCCAGCTTGGAATCTTTATAAGCAGTCCCATTTCCCTAATTGCAGCAAGAACTGGGATAGTCATGGAGTTCTTATACTACCCCATACCCCAAACCATCACACTCTTAATGTTAGCAAATGTTCTCATTAAACTGTGGGACCTACAAAGAGATTCCGCTTCAGTGGCTGTGGAGACCTATCTCTGAAGGAGCTCAGAATGACCAGAAGGACCAATCACATTTAGGGGAGAGTTCTTGGACCTTCCCAGCATCTCAAATCCTGCTTTTGATTGGGGTACCTCTGACAGACTGGAAACAGATAAATCTGCAGAAATATTTGTACACTTCATCTTGTAAATTGAATTAGCCTAGTGTGTATCAGCACCCTTTGGATTCAGGGAATATTCAAGCAATCTGGTTCTGCTTAAAAGCAAAAGCATTATTCAACACTGCCTATGTTGATATAGTAATGAGGAATGTAGGTCTTTCCTGTACTTTTAACTCTGTAGGTTTCTCTTTCTTTATTTGTAAAATGAATACAAAGACAGTAATGCCTGTCGTACAGTGGTATTGGATTTTGCTAATGGACATTGAGCTTTTATGATGATGGCTGGTGTGGTATCAGGCAATAAATAGAGACTTCTATGATACTGACGACGACTCCTTAACTTCTCCACCTTTCTCGTCTCCCCAGCTCTCAGGATCTACACACATATCCCCATATAAACATACCTAAACTATTAATCTGGCCCAAAAGAGAATACATTTCTTATCCAGGAAACTGCCATTCAATGGGAAATATTCAGACAGCCGAGTCAAGGTCAGGGATGCCACTGGAGTTTTCCTGTCCCTTTTGGGGCCAGTGCCTCTGGCAGGAAGTGACTTCTTTGATGATGACTTCTGCCATCCGGCAGCAATTTTCAAAAAGTTCCTGAGATCAAGTACACTTACATTTGATTTGGTGAATTTAAAATTCTGGCTTGCAACTGACAGGATCCAATGAATTTGGGGTCTCTTAAGTGCATGGAATAACAGGAACGCCTTTCTGCTTCTCTCCCTCTTCTCTGCAGGTTAACCTCAGAGCCACGGACGTCAGACTCATGCGCCAGTTGCTCGGTATCAATGAGAGCATTGAGTCCATCAAGTGGATGATTGAAGAAAAAGCCACCATCACCAGCCGAGGCAGCAGTCTCAGTGGCAGCCTGTGCAGTCTGTTGGAGAGCCAGAGCACCTCGTTACGTGGCAGCTACAACAGCCTGCACGACGGCAGTGATGGGCTGGACGGCATCTCCGTGGGAAGCTACCTGGACACTTTGGCGGATGATGTCCCCGGTCATCAGACCCCTTCAGACTTGGACCAGTTCAGTGACAGCTCCATAATAGAGGACTCCCAGGCACTGCACAAACATCCCAAATTGGATTCTGAGTACTACTGCTTTGGCTAATGACACAGCTTTCTGCATGGGACTGGTGTGCAATTAACTTGCATTTTATCCTTCTTTTCCGCTGCTATATTTTTGGTGTGATTTTTTTTTAATAAGACAAACTTTTTTTTTAAAAAAAAAAAAGCTTATTTTTAAACTGCTTAATGATATTTCTGTTGCTCCTAATATTCATCCGGACTGATTTATTTTTCTCTGGTACATCTCTATTTTTATTTATTACAATGATTTTTCTCCCTTCTTTTACTGTGGCACAAATAAAGTAGGGGGAAAAGAATAAGCAATAATTATGTTTTTGCTTTTGTTTTCAGAGTAAGGGGTCAGGGATTATAAGAAAACCTTTGCTAAGTTTTACAATAAACCAAAGTCTGATAACTGTTCATTTTGTTGCTTGTGTTCTTAAGTGATTGCAAGTTTCATCTTCCAGAAGGTAGCAAGATACATTCCTGTTTGTATATTAGGTCGAACAAAATGCTTGAGACAAAATTAGGCATTATTTCAAGACCACAATGTTCCAGAATATAATCAGCAATACTGTTAGTCACACACTTCTGCATGACAGTCATTTGGAAGTCCCCAACCATATGCAACCTATACAATTCACCCTTGAATTGGTGCCATAGATTAACATGCAGTCATCAGATGCCAACTCAAAATTGTATACTGATGAGAGTGTGTGATAGTATATATTATTCTCCCAAATTTCAAAGAATAACTGAGAAGTATGAAGGTAATCAGAGGCAAAGATGTCCTAATGTAATTGTATTTTGAGATTTTTTTGACATTTATTTGTATGCATTTTGAAATTCTGATAAGATACATAAATACCTAGATGCATACGTACAGATGGATATCTAGAGCGATAGATAACCCTATAGTGAGAAGCAGAATCATTTGTGGTTTAGAAAGTTCAATATGATATTTCATCCTGAGATGAATAAATAATCTCTGAGTTTCCTGAAATGACACTTTGAAATATTATAGCCCATGTTGTGAGTGAATATTTAGTTTTAATATAATGTTATTAATCTTCTGCATTTCTTTTACCTTGGTCATTCCTGGTGAGGGAATCTAATTACAAGTTCAAGCTGTCTTTGTAATAATATATGTTTCTGCACTGAACACTTTGCAATATACATCAAAAAGGCTCCCTGTTTATAACAGAAATGTCCATTCTCAAGAAATGTTTTCCCCCAAATTTTCTTTATTGTATACTTACCACACACTTGTCAAATTTATTGTTTCCAAGACAAATATGATTTATTTTCTAATTAAAACGTCTCAGGGCTTATATTTCGCACTGTTTTTTCTCATAAATTGCTTGCCATATTCTTTGTCATAATGTGAGGATTGTCATCATTCTATGTTTGAGGACACTGAGGTACATAGAAGCCAAGTAACTGGGTCAAATCTCCCAATAAGCGTCAAACATGATCTGTCTGATTCCAGTAACACTCAATAACCTCTTTTGGCACTTACTAATGTTAAACAGTAAAATGTAGATGAGAAAGCAACTTTAAACCCAAGACAAAAATTTAAAAGGTGACCAGTTCCAGTTAGTGGGCTCCATGTTTTCCAATACTGAGCTTACCGAGTCCTTTCTTGAAATTGCATGTCCAGAGTCAGTTTTATGCTTACAGGTGAATCAGGGAGTTGGCCTCAGAACAACTGTTCCTAGCATATAATTCAAGAGCACACATTATTACCTAGCAGAGAAAACATCCTTCAAACCAAGACGGATATATTTCAAACAGAAGTTCATAAAATATGTAACCAAATGTCTACAGTATTGCAAGGAGAGTATCTCAACAAGAGAGAAGTAAGCAGGCAGGAAGATTGTAGGCGGCATCAAGAGCGAATTCTAACTTCTTTAAAACCCACCCTCTGCCTCAAACCAACCATGCCCATGAAAGGCAATTTCTCTTCTCAGATCATAGTTTCAGATCGTGAATTCAACCTGGAAAATTTCTTGTACACCCTCCTTATCTAACCACCCTCCCTTGCTAGATGTTAATCCCACACCGTCTATAATTTCCCCTCTGTAGAAAGGAAACGAAAAACATGCAAGCGTATAATATGGGAGAAGTATGTTGAATAGTTTTCATTATATATTGTGTTTTAAGGAACCTGTAATGAACATTGGCAGAATGATGGAGAATGTTTTGGCTTTACCAGTTTCAATATTTTATATATTTTACATGTTTTCTAATTTTTTTGCAAAAGATAGCAAATACTGATTCTACGATTTGGATATATGGAATCACATGTAAGCCAACAAGGTTTTTAATGGTTGATTTAACTAAAAGGAAGGGAATAGGCGGTTAAACAACACTGATTACTAATATAGTCCTTGGTCTCAGGAGAGTGTATGCATCAAAGGACCTCATTTTCAACTGAAGGATCCCCATAAACTGATCTCTGACTTAGACCATTTGATATTTATCTGTCAGCACCAAGAGGAAACGGTGCAAAAAAAAGTTAAAGCAAAAGTATCTTTCAAACTATTCCACCTGCACTAAGTTATGTTTTCCCAGAGAACATGGAATCTTTCTTAGTTACATTAATCTCGTTGTTTTTATGGACTTCTCATGGAAGTCTTCCAATAGACAAGAAATAATTGGATAAAAGGAATTTAGACAAGTTAAAGCTAGTGCATTTAGGCGTTTTGCAAGTAAAGAAACTCTAGAAGACCAGCCTAGGAGTCTTCACTAAACTTCAAGAAAACCCCCACGTTTATACTACCAATCAGCCTCAATTTGCATAGTATAAAGTTTTAAGTATTCCTCAATGTCTGGAATAAAATTATTTATTATTGGGTGGACTAAAATGACACTTGAAGCCCCACCAATAACTTTATTCAGCCATTTCTTTCCCATCCATCAAACCACAAACACAATTATATTCATGATACCAAAATAAACGGTTTTTCAGTCAGGCTAGGTGATATGTACCTGTACCCCAGGAACTCGGGAGGCTGAGGCAGGGGGATAGCTTGAGCCCAAAATTCAAGGCAGTCAAGCCTGAGCAACTTAGCAAGGCTCCATCTTTAATTAAAAAATAAAATAAAATAAAATAAATGATTATTTCAACTTCCTCATCTTACTGACACCTTGACAACAGTTGACACATAGGATCACTCCTCTCTGAGAAAATGTCTCCACTGGACTCCCAGGATATCACATTTTCCTCAATCTCCACTGCCTGCTTAGTCACTGACTCCATGACTGTTCTCTTTTCACTCTTCTGGACTCCAAAAGCGAGAGCGTATCTGGGCTCAATTCTTTTCCAAAACAACTCCCCTGGGGAATCCTTCCAGTTTTAAAGTTTTAAATGTCATCTATAGGCTGAGATTTCTTTTTAATTTTTTTAAATTTATTTTAAAGATGTGGGGTACAGTTCAGGGTTAGCTGATACCCTTGCTAATGAGGTACCACCCTCCCCACCCCTGCAGATTCTCACTACTGCCAATCCCGCCCCCCCCACCAGTTTCCCACTTATAGTATTACGATAATTGTTCAAGGTACGCTCATGAGTGAAAACCTGTGGTACTCAGTTCTTTGTTTCTGTGATAGATCACTTGGTATTGTAGCCTCTAAGTCCATCCAAGTTGCTGTGAAGTTCATGATTCTGTCCTTATTTATGGTTATGTAATAGTCCTTCATGTATATGTGTACCACTTTTTTTTGATCTAGGCCTCTCTCGATGGGCAGCACAGTTGGTTCCATATTTTTGCTATTGTGAACAATGCTGCAATAAACATAAGTGTGCAGATGTCTTTTTCATAGAGTGATTTGAGTTCCTCTGGCTATATTCCCAGCAGGGGGATTGCAGGGTCGTATGGAAGGTCGATTTTTAGATCTTTTAGGAATTGCCACACTATTTTCCACAGAGGCTGCACTAGTTTACACTCCCACCAACAGTGTAGAAGTGTTCCCTTTTCACCACATCCTCTCCAGCATCTGTTTTTGAGTTATTGATGATGGCCATTCTGACTGGAATTAGGTGATATCTCAGTGTGGTTTTAATTTTCATTTCTTTGGTGGCGAGTGAGGCTGAGCATTTTTTCATGCATCTATTGGTTGCTCATATGTCTTCTTTTGAGTGACATTTCTAAATGTAAATCTCCAGCGCCAAGCCCTCCCCTGAACTCCAGTCTCTCGTGTCCACCTGTCCCCATAGCATCTGTACTTGATGTGTGATAAACATCCCAGAATGAACACATCCAAAACTGAAATTTTGTTCATTTTGTAATCTCTCCCAGTTTAGCACTCTCTTTCCTTCACACAATCAAAATCATATGAGCTCCATCTTATAAATATATCCAGAAGCTACAAACTCTCACCACCACCACTGCTACCACTTTAATTCAAGCACCGTAACTTCTCCCTGGTACAATGACAATAGCCCTTTCTTCGTTCCTTGTTTCCTCTCCTACCTTCCTAGAAGTAATGCCCAACACAGCAGAATAATTTTTTAAGATACAAGTCAGCCGGGCACGGAGGCTCATGCCTGCTATCCCAGCACTTTGGAAGAACAAGGTGAGAGGATTGCCTGAGCCCAGGGTTCGAGAAGAGACTGGGCAACTTGGCGAGACCTTATCTCTACAATAAATCAAACAAAAACATTAGCTGAGTGTGGTGGTGCATGCCTGTAGTTCTAGCTACTTGGAAGGCTGAGGCGGAAGGATGATTGCCTGAACCTAGCAGGTCAAGGATACGGTGTCCGTGAGCGTGCCCCTGCACTCCAGCCTGGGCAACAGAGTGAGACTCAACTCAAAAAAAAAAAGTCAAATTTGCTAGCTTGTATTCCAAGCCTGTAATGGATTTCCAACATCCTCAGAGTTTAGTCCAGATCCTTACCATGGTCTACAGAATCCTGTGTAATCTGTCATCTTTCTGCCAGTCTGAACTCATACCATTTCCGTCCTTTCTCTGTGGGAAACCTCATTTGTATCCTTCTTATTTCTTTAAAAAATCCAAGCATGTTCCTTCCTCAGAATTTTTGCATTTCTCGTTTTCTCCTTCTGAAGTGTTGTCTACCAAATGCTAAGTTCAAAATATATGTAAGTTCTCTCTGGTCTCCAATCTCCCTTTTCTGAGAGAACTTCACACACAGCACCAGGCACTCTCTGCCTTCCTCACTCTGCCTTATATTTTCCCATAGCCCCTATGAGCACTTTTTATGTATTGTGTGTGTGCTCTCTGTTCCCCACCCTAGAATGTAAGCTCCATGAGAGAACTTTGTTTTGTTCACTGTCAGAATCTAGAAGAGTATCTGTCACATAGTAGACATAAAATACGTATTTTTTGGCTAAAGCAATGATCACACATTGGTTGAGTGCCTTTTTGGTGCCAGGCAGATTAAGTCAGGCAGTAACTGCACTAAGTTCCAGGGGTGCAAAGATGAGGGAAGTGTGAATCTTGCCCTCCAGGAGCTCATTTGTACACTATGTTTCTCTGGTAGGAAGAAGAAAGTCCTCACCCTCACCCCACCCCCACCCCCAAAGATGTCCATGTCCTAATCACTGAAACCTGTGAATATATTACCTTACATGACAAAAGGGATTTTGCAGCTGCGATTAAGTTGAGGATATTGAGATGGGAAAATGACTCTGGGTTACCTGGGTGAGCTTATGATAGAGAGAGGTAAGAGTGTCAAAGAGACAGAGAGGGAGAAAGAGAGAGAGAGAGAGAGAGACAGAGACAGAAAGACAGAGAGAAGAGAAGAGAAGAGAAGAGGTGAAGAAGTGGATAGAAGAGTAGACCATGAGACTCATGCAAGCAGGGTACAATTTCTAGGTCTCAGCATGGACAGATGCATCAGTCTTATGTTATTTCTACATGATCACAGTTATCATTGTTTAAATATCTAGTGGAGCATTTCCATGAAACCATAACATTCAAATATTCTCACCTATCCTTGTGGATTATTTCTGGGCAGCGTGCTTAACCCGAGCCAAGCCAGAGCTGGTCCTAGGACTGTATCACAGCTACCTGTACTTGAGTGAGAGCTACATTCCAAACATGGCCCTAATAAACTGGCATTCCTTCAAGATCTTAACATTGTGCGCAAGGCCTGTTTGTTCATTGTGGGAGGAAGAATTGTTAGAAGCTGCATTATTTCATCTTTACTAATGAGAGATCCCATGCCCATAGGGGAATGGATGCATTCTTGATGTTTTTAGATTACTTTTGGTAATTTTTTACAATTATTTTTACATCAACCAAATCCACCCGTAAATCAAATATAGTTCTAGCTGTCAACTCTGCAGATCTACCCTTTACTGCTGTGGTCTTCCAGCTTTTTAGTACAGCCTTCTGCTCAGAGCACTTTCTTTGTGATTTTTATTGAAGATTCTATGCAAAATTATTAGTGATGACTTCCTCAAGCAACCTCTGAAAATTTTGCCCCTCATAAACTGAGGTGCTTAGGCCTTTTCTGCTAGACTTGCAAAAACATGATTTTTAAAAGACAACATTCAGAGATTATATAGCATTGCATATAGAAAGTCTGCTAGGGGACGTGTAAAACAAGACAAATAAGACAAATGAGGCATTCTCGGGCAACTTGTGCCAGATGATAGCGTGGGCATGTTGTGTTTCTAAATTATGCTTCAGAACGTGATCTGATCCACACATGGAGTACTGAGTGGATGACTCTAGGTGTTTTAATGCAAAACAAAATTAATTTCATTTCCCATATAAGTAATGTCAGATGAGAAGGAACAAGAAAGACCCATAAGGAGTTAGGTGGCACAGTCAATACCCTGCAATTAGGGGGTGGTATAACGTGTCAAGGCTCTGATTTTGGAGTGTCTTTGTCCTGCCACTTTAGAGGAAGAACTTAGAATCCGTGACTTCACTTTTGAGTGCGTTAGTTTTCGCCTTTGTAAAATGAACCTAATGAAACCTGCCTCATAAAATTATTGGAGAATTGATTAATATTTAGAAGGTGCTTAGAATACTACCTAGCACATAGAAATGCTAAACAAATGCTGCAATTATCATTATAATAAGTAATAAAGAAAAGGAATCTGTTTTATATTTAAGAAGGAATAAATTAAGACTATCTCCTCATAGCGCATGTAATTTAAGTAATATATACTGCTGTATGGCCAATGTGATGATCATTTCCAAACAACTTCTCTCTTTACAACCTCTTCTATAAAGTTTGCTGAAATAAAATAGTTACATTTGTAGCCATCCTTGAAGCTAGCCATGGTCATGGGACAAAGTTTTGGCCAACAGGTTATAAGCAAGGATCTGACAAAGATTTCTGGAATACCTTTTGCTGACTCTGAGTTGTTCGTATAAACCATTCTTGAGCTCAGAATATTTTGAGATTCTCACATCCTTATTTCCTATGGCAGTTGTAAAACTCTTGCAGGAAAAGGCATTAAAAGCATAACTTGCATTTTAGGCCTGTTAACACACAGTGCCAGCAGTGAATTAAACAAACTGAATACAGTTGTTGTTGCTGTTTTTATTCTCGCCTCAGCATTACCATAATACAGTTAATAGATGTGGGGGGGAAATATTTTTTTAACAGTAAAACAAGTTTTTGCCAAGGGTACCTGATTTAAACCAGGCGAAGTAGGGACCAAAGGGAGGCCCAAACCTTACCCGTATGATAATCACTTGTATACTTAATCCTAAATTGTACCCCACGTCTTTAAAATAAAAATAATTAAAAATTTAAAACAAGTTTTTGCCTTTTCAGTCTATGCTTTAGAATACTAGGTCTTCAGCATGATGAGAAGTTGCTAAGTTCAGATTCTTTTTTGCCAGATTTAGCTTCTGGAAGCTAACCAAGGTGTATAGAAAAATCTTTAGGACGTTATGACATTCTAAAGCCTTTTTAATTCATCATTTCAAATTTCACCTGGAGCTGTGTTTTGAAAAATAGAAAAGAAAAATATGTATCTAATGTGTCACTGTCTTCTTTTAGATCTCTTACAGATATAACACCAGACACACGATGATGACTAACTTTGATGGATTTGTTACAGATAGAAAAACAGTGGCTCAAGCTTATAATCCCAGCACTTGGGGAGACCAAGACGAGAGGATTGCCTGAACCCAGGGGTTTGAGACCAGCCTGGGCAATTTGGTGAGACCTTGCCCCTACAGTAAAATAAACAAACAAACAAACAAACAAACAAACAAACAAATAAGCCGGGCGTGGTAAGGCACACCTGTAGTTCCAGCTACTTGGAAGGCTGAGGCGGAAGGATCGCCTAAGCCCAGCAGGTCATGGCTGTGGTGGCCATGAGCTTGCCACTGCAGTCCAACCTGGGCGACAGAGTGAGATTCTGACTCAAAAAAAAAAAGGAAAAACACAAACAAAGCTCATCTTTATAAGAATAGAGAGTTTAAAATGTACCTCCATCAGACCTACTTTTTCTTATTAAGTTTGTCAAATCAGTGAGAAAATAATAGGTGACAAAATAATGGCTGAATGGCTGGTGATACTAGTTATAATCACACTTACCATTTATCATAGAGATCATTTTAATTCAATGGACATTCAAAATAATTATCGAAATTCTATTAAGACTCTACCCTCTTCCAAATTTTTACTACTCACAAAACTTAGGAATATTAGAGACCTTGTGGATTTCATTGGCATGTCTCTAGGCCTAAAAATTTGCCAGCATGTTGGGTGAAGGTGCTTACCAAATTGATGACTGGAAGCTTCCACTTAAGATAATAAGAGGCACAATGTGGACACCCTCAAATTCTGAGACCAACAGATTTATGAAAATGGTTGACATCTCACTCAGCGCATTCCAGGATGGCTGACTAATTAGGAAATGCTAAAGAACTTTCAAAGTTAGACAAGTTGGGCCTATTAAATGCGGTATTGATTAAAATAAAAACATCATAGTAAAAAAATGTCATTATGCTTTAGGTTTCTATTTTAGTGTGGAACATGTATGAACTCACAGGTCTTGAAGGCTTAAGAATTCAATTTCGAAGTTTTGCTCTAGAATTAGGAACAGGAAAGCAAATGACAATGCAGTTTTCACCATAAGATTGCCTCTTGAGTGTCATAAGGAAATCCAAATTACTGATTGCTGGGCTCACCGTGATTTGGTAACTGGGAATTGGAGGGTTTTGTTTTATGTTAAACAATCCACTTTTAAATAAATATTATGATCCAGTCCTTCTTTTAGTTATACAAATTCTTCCACATCCTTGCATTCTAGGCTTAAGTTTCTAATTATGAAAGTCTACCCTAGTTCACATTTCACATAGATTCATTTGAAAGAAATAACTAAAAGATGTATTTTTAATGTCAAATTTTTCTTTAGTTAATGGCTATTCTGTAGTTCAGTACTCTAACATGCTCCCTTTAAGAGCTTTGTAAACTGAACTGGATAAAGAAAATGTGGCACATATACCCAATGGAATATTATGCAGCCATAAAAAAGGACAAATATATGGACTTCGCAGCAACTGGTTGAATTTGGAGCCGATCATACTCAGTGATCTATCACAAAAACAAAGAACAGAGTTCCATATGTTCTTACTCATAAGAGGACCTTGAACAATTATAATGCCATAAGAAAGCATTTGGCAGTAATGGGAAACTGTCGGGGGGGGGTGGGATTGGCAGTTGAGGGAAACTGCCAGGGAAGGGAGGGGCATACCTCGTCAACAAGGGTGCCTGCATAATCAATGTTTATTTACCTAACCCTGAATTGTACCCCACATCTTCATAATAATTTTAAAAAAGAGCTTTGTATTGATGGTTTCTTTCACCCATGCCAACTCTGGCAGGTCTCCCTTTTTTTTCTCCTTTATTCTCTAATAAACTTTGTTTTAAAAAAATAAAATAAAATAAGAGGTTTGTATTGCAAAATTATCTCCTTTCCTTGGAGATATCAGGCAGTTCTAAAGACCAGCATAGAGGCATGACTTGTGAGTAGGTCAAACTAGATTAATGAACCAGGGAAAGGCAAACTTCAACTGTTCCTACCATAAAGGTTGATCTCCCTATTCTCTGAATATACCTTGAAAATACTATATTGATATCTTTACTTGTCTTCTCCATGCTCAAGTGCTTTTTTTTCCTCTGTTCCCTGTCAAAATCCACTCATCTTTGAAGATTTATCTTCTCTAGGCCGCAGTCAGCTTTTCTCTAAAACTATAGTATTTACTGATGTCCTGCATGTTTTGGTATGTAAGAATTTGCTGTATGATGTATGTGTGTGTTCATTTGTGTATGCATGAACAATTTGAGGAGAGAACCACAAATTTTTGCTTCTCATTGCCTAAAATATTGTATATCTCATATAATATTCATTTTCAGATATTTCTAGAATTAAATTAGATGAATTCATTTTTTTAAGACCAACTAAATAAATAGAAGTAAATTCCTTGCCATCAAAATCAATAGAAAAAGTATTCATGCTCTATGACTATTATTTGTTTACTACTATTATTTAAATTGTATTATTTTATGCATATTATCATTACTTAAAATGTTAAAATTACCATAGCTGCTATTACTTAAATTGTTTTTACCATATGCTAAAAAAAAGAGGAACAGAAATACAAGATATCAGAGAAAAAATAATTAGAAAGTTATATAATATCTTGGCTAGAAGAGCTAGCTAATAAATTACATTTTTTAAATTAATAAAGATATTAATAAAATGAATGAAACACTATCTTTTAAAATCTGTAGTTTTGGTGTATGCCATAGTAATTTGAGAGATGTGATGGGAGATCTCATTCACGATAAGAAAAAATACGCAAAATATTTCAGAATAATTTTTAAAGGAAATGAATTTTATCGACCTGAAAAAAAAATCTGTAAGCTTTTCAGAGATAAATATACAAAACTTAGAAAAATTGAAAAATTGTAAATATTTAAGTTTTTCACAATTTACATTTCATGAAGCTAAATAAACAGCTAAAATAGATTGCTGTCGAAGAATAAAGGAAACAAAAAATTAATCCATTTTAAATTAGAAGACTGAGCAAACATATAAAGGGATCTACTCAGCAAAAAGGAATTAAAAAAATTTGTATCTGATAATAAATCATTTTAGAAGTATAATAATTAAAACAATGTATTGCTGGAACTTGATTCCCTAGAATAAAATAGATTTAAAAATAAAGATTTATTATTTATAAAATAAGCACCTGAAAACAATAATAGGTTATTTATCCAACAGTATTGAGACAATATGTTAGGAATTTGAAGACAAAAATCTGTTTCAGACCAACAATTTACACTATAAACCAAAATAAATCTCATGCATATTAGAGTGTTAGTTTTTTAAATAACCATAAGAAAACTAGAGAACATGACATTTAATTTTAAGCATACTAAGATAAAAATCAGATACCAAAACAATGAAACTCTGAAATTAGAAAAAAGGACAAGTTAGAGAAATTAATTGCAGCAAGTGGCATAATATAAAAACGTAATTGAAAAGAAAATGTCAAGACACCCAAAAATAAATGAACATAAGACACAAAAAATTTTTAAGAAGAGGCTCTTAATAATAGAGCAATATATGAAAGTAACGTTAGTATTCGTTAAATAATACAAAAAAAAGATTTCATTTTGCCTGTTAGATTCCCCAAATTTTAAAAAGACATTGGTATATATAAATTACTGATGCCCAAGTAAATGTGTACTGTTTTTATAATTGGAAAGTATCTAAATTTAAAGTTTTGAGATTAAAAAAAACTGCAGGAAATAAACAAAGGAAAGAGAAAGTCTCAAGTAGAAGGATGTTTATCATAACAGCAAATTAATGAGTTAGAAATCGTCTAAATATTTATGAACAGGGAAAATGTTAATTAAACTGTACTACATGCACTTAAATAATTTTGTTAATACGCTCATTAATGCAAAGTTTACACAGTAAATAATACAATTATTTACAATATAATTATGATAATTACAAAGTTTACACAGTAAAATAAAAATACTTTGATGAAATATAAAGTGACAAATATTCATACTTTTTTGCAGAATGACTGCAATTATGTAGAGAAATATGTGCATATGTGAAATTTGTTACCATACACATATTGTGGTATTTTTTTCCCATTTGTATTAAGAAACACTGCATCATTGCACTTACATTTTGAATTACATGTTGAACTATAGATAACTTAAAACACATTCCCAAATTGCCCTTTAACTAAGTTGTACCATTTAATCAGTATTCATTAGAGTCTTTTTCTCAGCAACTTCACCATTTCTAGATATTATATTTCTTTTGAACTTTACTGGTTTAGCTTAAAATGATATCCTATTGTTATTTTTTATTTTGTTTTCTTGCTAAATGTTGAGTTTGAGCATCTGTTCATCCTAATTGGCCCTTCACTGTTATCTCTTGTTCATTGTTATTGATATTTTTCTTATGGTTGGGTAAGAGATTTCATATATTATAGGTAAAAATGACATTTTATGTAAAAACTCTTGTAGAATCTTAGTGTCATATATTGATACCTTGATCATTGGTTCAGAAATGTGTCTATTGTTTATATATTTTTTTCACATATAGATTTTCCTCAATTCACAGTGGGCTTCTATCCCAATTAATCTCTCATAAGCTGAAAATATCGTAAGTCAAAATGCATTTAATACACTCAGCCAACCAAACATTATAGCTTAGTCTAGCCTGCTTACAAATGTGCCCAGAACAGTTCCATCAGCCCACAATTGTGCAGGATCTAACGCAAAGCCTATTTTCTAATAAACTGTTGAATAGCTCATGTAATTTATTAAATACTGTACTGAAAGTGTAAAACAGAATGGTTGTGTGAGTACTAGAAATATGGTTTCTACAGAACGGGTGTCGCTTTCGCACCATCGTAAAGCTAAAAAATCATAAGCCGAGATATAAATTGGAGACCGTCTGTCCATTGTTTAATTTTATTTTTACAGATTAGTTGTGATGGATTAAGTTTTAGACCGTTTATTATTGGAAATGTCAGATTTCCCTTATTATAAGTGTGAGTTTCGTATGCTCTAGTGAGAATTTCTTTAGATTCATAGTCCACTGTACTAGGTTTAAATCTGAAGATTCCAATTATGAGCTATGTGATCATCTGCCAACCTGTTTTCTCATGCACCAAATTGAAAATTTATCTTTCAAGACTGTGTAGAGAGTAAACCAGACAGCATTACTGTAAAATGTTCCACAAATGTGAAGAACCTTCTGCTTTCCTTATGACTTGGTTCTACAGTCTTCCCTGGAAGACAGCTCTACAGGGAAGCTCCCATCCATTATTTATTATTGTTTGTTTGGTGAATGTGATATTTATTCATGATTCATCTGAAAGACTTGCAAATGAGATATTCTATAAAGCAAGACTATCTTGAAAATGCCATCGTTTCAGGAAAGCTAGATAAAATAATCAGCTATTATTGAAACTAAGCCTGATGTGTTTTGGTATCATGATCTGAGCTTGTCACTAAAGAGTATCTCATTTCTATCCATGAAAAGACTTTTTTAAAACGAGTCCAAAGTTATCAGCACTGAGAATGAGGGAATTTGTTAATCTAGTGCTGAATACATTGCAGATACTCAAAAAATATGTATTATATGACAAATTCCAGAAAAACATTCCACTAACAGGTCATTTTCCAGAAAAGTTTTCTATGTTGTTTGGTTAGTTTTAAATCAAGTTCATGATCTGATTTTGTATAACTTGATTTTAGAATAATGCTTTTTACTTCTCAAACTTGCCCAATTACTTTTTGATCATGTGTGGCTCTGTTTGGTTTCATAATTAAACCCTAAGTAAAATGGTTCTCACTCAAATTGAACTCATTTGAGAATTAACATCTAAGTGCAAGTGTTATGCATGCTTGCTTTCTTCTAGTTGCCTAACTTATCAAATTAACTACCACTTATGTTTGCTGTTTAGGCTTGGCTTTAATCTGAATCAAATTCTCACAAAGAAAATAAAAGCCTCATTTTTAACATGAAGAGCCCAGTAGAACTCCTCGAATTAATGAAGCAAAAAACATGTTTGTATACAGATAAAACAGGCTGTGGAAAACTGATCTGCGTGTGCTTTTATGAATTGAAATGTTACACTCTGAAGATTTCTGACAACGCATAAGGTCTATACTTACATGTTGAGAAGAAGAGTGAGACAACATGTGAAGAAGAGAGTTTTTATGAAGACAAATTTTATCTTTCAATATATCTCAGAAAGACATCTTAACAAACCTATTTATGCTGTGCTTTGAGGCGGGTGTCTTGTTGGAGTTAGAATTAAAAATAAAAAGAGTTGAATCTGATTTAAAATTGTTCATAGTACATAAACAAGCACAATGACAAAAAAATATGTGCTAGAATTACTGTGGCAAAAATCACAATAATAATTCTAAAAAAGATATTTTTATTTCCACCTTGTTAGATGTATCATTTATAAGCGCGGTTGCATGGTTACCGTTTTTCTAAGAAAAGTGATGACTGGACCTTCCCAATCAGTGAGCCCAAAGACACATTGACTATCTTTGAGGTTAAGATACAAGTAAGTCGGGAAAAATATGTTAGAATTGGTGAGAAGTTTCGACTATTAGGAGAAACAACAGAAGGGAAGAGTTAGAAAAAAAAAAAGATAGCCAAGTGCAATGTAATAGAGAAATGTGCAGACAGACCTAGCTGTTATCCGGTGGATCATTAGTTGGTAAAGAAAAAGTAAATCTAAGCCAAGCTACGAGGAAGTGCTGTGCGTTACATATGGTACAGTACCTTCTCTGTGATATCAAGAATCTTTCCGTTAAGATGAAGCTTGCTTTTTTTTTAGATGGATTTGTGTGCTTTTCCAGATGCATCTACATTTGAGATCGGACTTAAGGTTAGCTAAGTGGTTCATGATGGCATACAACATTTGGTTAGAAGTTATTTTTGAAGGAATAGGAAAAGAGAGGAAAGAGTTGCTTATTCTGTAAAAAAGACTTCATTAGTGTCTTTCAACAAAAACGTGAAGCTATCGAGAAAGAGAAGACATACATTAAGGCAAGTTTCAAAATTTTTCTGTTTAAAAATACCAGATAAAATTGGGGAAATATACAATGTGAGTCTAATGAGGGGATGCAGTAGGAAGTGAACTCAATCACCTACATTTTAGTATCTGCAGAAGCAGGAATAATTGTATTCTATCAAACCTCTAGATCTAACCACTGTGTATTTTTTGGAAATATATAGTTTAACTTACTGTGTTTAGGAAAACATACCCTGATTTTGGATGACTGCATTTTCATGTAACTTAGTTAGGTTGCAAGAAAACGCAGCTACCCCAAACCAAGATAAGGACCTTCTCTAGGAAAAACAGCCTCATTCTCCAGACAAGGGAACAAGACAATTACCAAAGGAGGGGGAAAAGTTAACTCACAACAGCCAGATACAGTATGTAGATCTTGTTGGAGCTAAATTGAAACAAACCAACTGGAAAAAAACCCCCAAACTTTATTTGAGATAATTAAAAATTCTGACTATATCATTTAAGATCTCATTACTGTCAATTCTTTTAGGTTAAGCATAGATACATCTTTAAAATTTCTTATTAGCAATGTACACTGAAGTACTTATGGATAGAATGGCGTGACTGCAATTTACTTTAAAATACCACAGTTAAAAATATAAGAGGCAGAACATAAACAGAAAATAAAATTAGTCAATGTTGATCTTTGAAAAAATCAGGTAAGGAATGTGTTTACGGGTGCGCATTGTATACTTGCCCCCTTGTTATAGTCTTAAAATTTTCTCTTTTTGTTTTTGAGTTGGAGTCTCACTCTGTCATCCAGGCTGGAGGACAGTGGCACTCTCAGGATCAGGTAGCCTTGACCTACTGGGTTCAGGTGATCCTTCCGCTTCAGTCTTTCAATTCCAAGTAACTGGAACTACAGGTGCGTGCCAACACACCCAACAAATTTTTTAATTTATTGTAGATACGAGGTCTCACCAAGTTGCCAAGGCTGGTCTTGAACCCCTGGACTCAGACAATCCTCTCACCTCGGCCTCCCAAAGTGCTGGGATTAGTGGCTTGAGCCACTGCGCCTGGCCGTTAGTCTTAAAGTTCTCATAATAACAAGTGAAAAATAAAGGCAATGAAGTAAAAGTTTCCCTGCTCGCTTTAACTTGCTGAAATCACAGTTCTAGAACTTTCCTTTGCTACTTCTTTGTATTTTCTATTCCTACTCTAATATTTTTTATCTTTTAATTCACTGTGAACATATTGACCTCTATGTTCTTGAACACCAAAGGAAAAAAAAAATAGCTGCTTTAAAAATTCTCATTTGATAATTTCAACATCTGGGTTATCTCAGAGGTGGTTTCTATTATTTTTGTCTATTTTCTTGAGAATGATTCACATTTTGTAATTCTTTGTATGTCATTTAATTTTAAATGTAATGTTGGGTTTTATAAATGTTATGTTGTAAACATTCTAGATTCTGTTACGCTTCTGAAGAATGCTGATTTGTTAGTTTTAGCAAAGAATTAGTATGGTTACACTCAAAAAGTAAACTTTGTCTTTTGGTTTGCTCAAATGTCATTTCAGTCTTTTATCTGTAGCTGGATTTTGTCCTGTGCCTGGTTCAAACAAAAACTTGGGCAAAGTTCTAGACAACATTGGGGACAACTGACTCTTGTTCCTTCCTAGGATCCGACCTTACTTTTTTTAGTAACTATGGTCGCCATAATCTCTGTACTCTGGTTTAAAAAAAAAAAAAACCCTGAAAGTCTGCAGGGTTCTTGTGATAGCTATAGCTACCGCCTAAAGAATCGGTGTGCTTTAAGAGTAAATGTCATAAAAACAGCAATATCACCATACGGCATTTCCTTCTTTCAAACATCAACTTACCTCTAAAATCTGCCTGTTTTTACTTAGTCTCCAATGCTTCCTATCCTTTTAAACATTTTAATCCAAAATTGATCATTGCTATATATGGGAAGGCTGCGTTTGGTTGGTATACTATATACATACACACACACAATAATTTAAGGCTGGAAAAAAAATCAAACAGTGGAGACATGAGAATATTAAAAAGTATAAGAATAAACAAGCACCAGAAGACAGAAAGCAAAACAAACGGAAAGATTATTAAAATGGCAAAGAATGGCTGTAAAAAGTAAGGTAAACAAATATACAAAAATTTTCATTTGTTATAATATTAGTGTTAAAAATAATAATACAGTCAATATTCTAGTACTGTAGATAAATACGTGGATTAGTGGATGGGTCTCTTGGAGAGTAGTTAGAGATAAATTTGTTAAGATGGGTTAGTATCAGAATATGGTAAGCTTCATGGGATATGCTGATATTTGCTGCAGAGGAAAAAGAAAAGTACCTCAGTAGGCAATGGAAAAAGTTGTTAGTATAACAATAAGAGTGCATTAGGAGATTTGCAGAAGCTCCCTAAACTATGCAATTTTAAATTGCATAATTTAGGTTAGACAGTGTAGCTCACACCTGTAATTCCAGCATTTTGGGAGCCTTAAGTGAGAGGATCACTTGAAGCCAGGAGTTCGAGATCAGCCCGGGAAACATAGCGAGACCCAATCTCTATAGATTTTTTTTTAATTAGCCAGGTGTGGTGATATAAGCCATAGTCCCACCTACTCTGGAGATTGAGGCAGGAGAATTACTTGAGCCTAGTAGTTTAAGGCTGCAGGGAGCTGTGATCATACCACTGCACTTCAGCCTGTGTGACAGAGCAGGGCTCTGTCTCAAAAGAAAAATTTTTTTTTGCACACTTTAAATAGAAACAGAGAGTGAATTTATGTCCAAAAGTATATTAGCAAATTTTTGTAGATAATCCAAGAGTCGTTGCTTCATTCTCTGTGTTTATTGTTTTAAATAGGCAAAGAAACAAAATGCATCTTTAACATATTGGACCTATCTATCAAGAGTGAGCATGAGAATAAATTGTCATTTTTTTCAGAAAGAAACTTTGCTCATTTAAAAAAAAAAAACATTACTGAGATATTACAAGCATGACTTTCTTAAGATAGTTTTGAATTTGCTATAGCAACAGTGGGCTGCAAACATCCTTCGAGAAAACAAATAGACATTCCACAAATGGCTAGGGAAAAAAATGAGATTAATATCGCCATTACTAACATTTAAAAAATAAGCTTTAACATGTAGTTTTAAAAATGAATAATAAAAAGTAAATGGTTTACCTCTAAAGAGAAATGCAATTTTTAAAGAAAGGTTGTGAATGCACAGAGTATATTATCTGGAAGACATGATGAAAATTGACATGCAATCATTCTAGACTTGGTACAACATACTTTGCTGCTAACCCTTTCCCATGCACTTTCTCTAAATATATGACCTGGGTCAGTTTAAGATCTCATGCTCCATAAAGAAAATAAAATGAATAATTTTAATAACTACTGTGATTGAACACTATGTATTGCAAACTGCATCAAACATATGCACTTATTTTATTTAATTATTGACATGAATACACATTCTAGATAGCATTCTCATTTAGCAGATGTGGAAATTACCAGGGGGAATAAAGTGTATCAATGTGTAACTAATGAAGGTGATACAGCCAGTAGACAAAAGAACTGAGAACAGGTTTTGTTAGGTTACAAAATATATCCCAGTGGTGTCTCCAAAATCTTAGGTCAGACCTGCTGGAGCAGGATGGTGACCCAGTGCTGCATGAAAGATGCAAAGAATTGCACAGAAGCTAGATTAGAAAATACAGTTTATTTAGAAAGTAAATTAGAGAGAGAGAAGAGATTCACCACCCCAAGGTAGAGGAGGGAGCCAAAGCTTAGGAAAACATGGCCTGGCCATAGCTCAAAGAACACTTGGCCAGACCATAGCTTAGCAAGGCAATGGTGAATGGAGAGAGAAAGAGAGAGATTCACCTCCCCAAGCTAGAGGAGGGGGCCAAAGCCAAGAAACATGGTGGCCATAGAGCCACATGGACCCAACAGAGTTTAACAAAGCAATGGCAAATGGCTACTTGAGCTCAAAACTTTCAAACATTCCCCTTGGATGAGGGCAGGTCATCAAGGTGGTTGGGTGGTGGTCTGCTCCACGTCATCAAGAAGGGGCAGGTAAGTGCAGGTACCGAGGTCAGGTGATGGACAGCAGGCAGAGGGGTGGGTTAGCCACAAGACTGCTGCCATGGTGGTGGGGTCCATCTGTGTCATAAAGGTCACAAAGGGCTGATTAGGTTAACTTGGGTCTTGTCGGTGGAGGCCAATATTTGAAATAGAAAAGCAAATGAGTACAAAACAAACTGGGGAGGGGATTGTAAAACAATTATCAATTGCTACCTCTGAGAAATGGGTTCTGTCTTTGGCTGATGGATTAGAGGATTAATCAAAGTGAACCGCTAGAAAAACTTGACAACTAGGCAGTATTAAAATGGCTGCTCTTTGGCTGTATGAACTCTGTGTTATGTCCTTTCAGGTGTCATCTTAGTTTTTAGCATGAAAACCTTTTATGTTCTTATATTGTGCTTCCCTCCAACATATCATACGACTCTAATATTGCCTGAAACACTTGCTGGAAGCAGCCATCACTACTACAAAATTTAGCATCTATATTTCAGGTTCATTGCTGCCATCCAAAGCGGCACATTGCCTTTAACCATCAATCTTGCATCTTCGCTAGTTGTACGAGCATCTGGGAAACTAAAATTGTTGCCAGATGGCATGCAGTGCAAAACTCATGAATGCTTTGATTCAACCCTAAAATAAATTTTAGAGTGGCCACCAAAGTTTTAAAACAGAATTTATTAGAGAAAGAGAAGGGAAGAGACAGAAAGACACTTCAAAGCAGGCATGGGTGAGAGAAGCCCACACGTTTTGTTTTTTACAAAAGGCCTGATATACCCATTTAGTGATAAATATATTATTGAGTAAGTGGGAATATCTGCTCCCGTCACTCTGCCTGTGATGGGTGGTGGGGCAGTCTTTTTTTTTTTTTGAATTGGAGTATCACTCTTGACACCCAGGCTGGAGTGCAGTGGCACTCAAGGTCACCGCAACCTCGACCTGCTGGGTTTAGGTAATCCTTCTGCCTCAGACTTCCAAGTAGCTGGAACTACAGACACACACCACCATGCCCAGCTAGTTTTCTTGTGATTTATTGTAGAGACGAGGTCTCACCAAGTTGCCCAGGCTGGTCTCGGACCTCCGGGCTCAGGCAATCCCAAAGTTCTGGGATTACAGTCTGAGCCACTACGGCCAGCCTAGGAGGGTCTTTTCTAGAACACACATTTTGTCTTTGTAGAGACTTGCCAGCCTTTTGAATACACAAATTCATGAGCTAAAAGGTGGTCTTAGGCACGCTCACGGTTACCGCAGCCTCGACCTACTGGAAACACTTGCTGGAAGTGACCATCACTACCACAAAATTTAGCACCTATATTTCAGGTTCTTTGTTGCCATCCAAAGCAGCGCATTGCCTTTAACCATCAATCTTGTTTTCCTTTGGTGAGTTTTCCTTTGGTGAGCTGAGGCGTTGGGAGGGACTGGGACTCCACAGTGATTCACATTCCAGTCTGCAGGGTCATTCAACCTGTTAACTGGATGTCTGGCTGCTTTCTAAAACATGCCTAAAAGAAACTTATCTATCTATGCTACACTGACTCAAAATGATATATGATTCACCTTCCTATTAGTAAGTTACTGCAGCAAAGCAGACAAAATTGACACATAAGGTTTAAGTACTAAAAGAGAGGCTGTCTAGATCACTATATTGCAGGAAATGTATAGTCTGCAAAGTCAGTATTCTGAAAAGAGACGTGTCACCCCCTAGTTTATCTGCTTTGTAAATTCTAAAATCGAGGTAACAGATCAGGACTAAATTGTGATCTTTTTCTTCTCTTGCCAAATTTCTAACTTAGAAGCCTGAGGACTCATTGCCCTACAAACCATAATGTCTTGTCAGACAGATTTTATTAACCCTTCACGATGTGGCTTACTTTCCAATCTGACTCACATAGCAGTTACAGAAAGAAATAAAAAATATTTGATGACCTTGCAATGCCATCTCTTGGGGAAACTTGCATCTGTATAGAATCACCTTCCTGGGGATTCCCAGAGGAGGTGGGACACCCTTTAAGACACATGCCTTTGTGATTTGATTTTTGCATTTCTGATTGTGTTTATTTGGATTTTTTCTCTCTTTTTCTTGACAATCTGGCTAGGGGGTCCGTCAATCTTGGTGCCTAAAAGAAAAAAAGCAAACAGCCCTATTATAAAGTGGGCAAAAGATACTTCTCAAAAAAGACATACAAGCAACCAACAGATATATGAAAAAAATGCTCAACCTTACTAATCATCAAAGATGCAAATTAAAATCACACGGAGATATCACTTAACTTCAGTCAGATGGCCACCATCACTAACTCAAACAACAAATGCTGGAGAGGATGTGGAGAAAAGGGAACACTTCTACACTGTTGGTGGGATTGTAAACTAGTACAACCTCTGTGGAAAACAGAGTGGCAATTCCTAAAAGACCTAAAAATCAAGCTTCCATATGACCCAGCAATCCCCATTCTAGAGATATACCTGGAGGAACTCAAATCACTCCATGAAAAAGATACCTGCACATGTATGTGTATTGCAGCATTATTCACAATAGCAAAAACAAGGAACCAACTGGGCTGCCCATTGAAAGAGAACTGAATTTTTTAAAATGTGGTACATAAACACGATGGAACATTGCACATTCATAAAAAAAAGGACAAAATTATGAACTTCGCAGCAACTTGGATAGACTTAGAGTCTATAATAGTGATCCATCACAAAGAACTGAGTACCACGTGTTCTCACTCATAAGTGGACCATTTACAATTACCACAATACTATAAGAAAGGGATTGGCAGTAGGGGGAAAGTGCCGGAGGGCAGGGAGGAACACTTCATTCATAAGGGTACCTGATCTCAAACCAGGGAAAGTGGGGACCAAAGTGAGGCCCAAACTTTACCTGTGCAATGACCATTTGTATCCCTAACCCTGAATTGTACCCTACATCATTAAAATAAAAATTTAAAAAAGACACTTACCACCTATTCTATCGAATATCTACTATGTAGAACCTTCGTTTATATATGAAGACCTTGGCTACCTTAACCCTGTTCATCTTCCCCAACATTTACCTTAAATCTGTATTTCTTTTACTGATTTCCAATTCCTCAGACAGAGCCTAACTCTTTCTAACAATTGCTAATCCAAAAAATTTTGAATCTACCTATGACCTACAAACCCCTGCTTTCCCTGGGCCAACCAATGTAAACCTCAGATGTATTGTTTGATGTTTTGCTTGTAACTTCTGGGGTCTAAACAATGGGTAAAGCCAAGTTCTAATTCAACCATCCTGAGCACATGTTCTCAGGACCTCTCGGGATCGTGTCACAGGCCAAGGTCATTCACATGTGACACAGAATAATAAACTTTTGAAGGTATATTATAGAATTTGGCATTTTTGTACACACAGGCTTCCTTAGAGTGAGGCTTCTTTAGAGCCAAAGCTGAATTCTAAAATATTGTGGCTTAAAGACACAGTACAAAGCCAACGTATAAACAAGTTCTGCTCCGAGAGTGCTTCCATCAGTCCAGTTTGTTCACAAATCCAACTAAGTTAGCCTAGGTACCCAACTCACACAATCGGCTATATAGTGCTGTGCTATAATACGTTTATAATACTTTTCACACAAAGAATACTTATAAAACAAACACACAAAGTAAGGCAAGCATTTTTAATCTCACAGTACAGTACCTTGACAAGTACAGTCATACAGTACAGGACAACAGCTGGCCTACAGGGGCTGGCATCAAATAAACAGGAAGGAAGAGTTCCTGACTGGAGGAGGGAAGGGAGGTGGGAGATGGTAGAGCTGAAGAATTGTCGGCAACAGGAGATGAACGGAGGGCAAGCTGCAATGTCACTCAGGTCTGGCACTGATGGCAAACGTTCTGGTTCCTTGCTGGATTCCATTCTGTCTACCCTCTTGAAAAAATATTTCAGGCCGGGTGCGGTGGCTCACGCCTATAATCCCAGCACTTTGGGAGGCCAAGTTGAGAAGATTGCCTGATCCTGTGGGTCTGAGACCAGCCTGGACAACTTGGTGAGACCTCATCTCTACAATAAATCAAAAAATTAGCCGGATGTGGTGGCACGTGCCTGTAGTTCTAGTTGCTTAGAAGGCTGAGGTGGAAGGATTGCCTGAGTCCAGCAGGTCGAGGCTGCAGTGGCCGGGAGAGTGCCACTGCACTCCAGCCTGGGCAACAGGGTAAGACTTCAACTCAAAGGAAAAAAAAGAAAAGAAAAAGAAAAAAAATTCAGTGATGTTGGGCAGTAGCTCTTTTGCCATCATAGATGACATGGTAACACTGTGGGCAAAGATTCTTCCATATGACAATGCACGTCAGACACGTGAACTAACTTACATCATTGGGCATGGGAGCACGTTCACGTCTTTGAGGGTTCGCAACTTGAAGGTTTGTATGTAGGGGACTCACTGTATTTGGACTTAGTGTGGGCCTGTTTTGCCTTCAAGGGCATCATCTGGATTTTCACATGTGATAGTTTGACACCCTCACTGCAGAGCTCCCACTGCAAGGGTCATGGGTATCTGTCTTTTTGATCTCAGGGACTCAGGTCGGTTTGCATTTTTTTGAGTGCCATAGAAATAGAATCAAATAATATGGATTACATTATGCTGGGCTTCATTCACACAGAATTGTTTTTAGAGAACTTGACAAATTGATCCTAAAGTTTGCAAAGAAATGTGCTTTGGAGTTTAAAGTTTATAAAGAATAATGTTTTTTGAGATTTATCCATATTATTGTGTGATCAGTAGTTTATTCCTATTTACTGCTGAATAGTATTACATCGTATGGCTATAAAAAAATTTGCTTATCTGTTCACTTGTTAATTAACATTTAGGTTGTCTCCAGTGTTTGACTGTTAACAAAGCTGGTATAAATATTCAAGTACAAGTCTTCGTGAGAACATATGTTTTCATTTTTCTTGCATAAATACCTGGGTATAAAATTCCTTGGTCATAGAGTAAAGTATATGCTTAACTTTATAAGAATTGTCAAGGTTTGGTATCGTCTTTTTAAAGTTTCTGTTCAAACCTTTCACCTATTTTATTAGATGGGTTTCTGATTATTATTCAGTTGTACAATTTCTGTACATAGTCTATATATAATTCTTCCTCCTTCCCATTATATGGATTAACCTTTTATTTCCCTAATAACATCTTTTAAAGAACAAAAGATGATAATTCTGAAAAAGTCCAATTTATCAAGTTGTCGCCTTTTTTTTTTTTTTTTTTGGTTTGGCTTTTTGAGTTTTATCTACGAGTATTTTTCCTGCATCAGGGTTGCAAAGACTTTTTTCTCTATGTTTTCTTCTATTCTTTCTTCTTCTATGGTTTATAGTTTCAGCTTTTTCATTTAAGTCTGTATTCCATTTCTGAGTTATTTTGTGTATGCTGTAAATCTAGAGTTAGGATTTAAAATATATATAGATATATATGTATGTATATACAAATTTCAGCACCATCTGTTTAAAAAACTTTCTCTATTGTATGACATTGACAACTATTGAAGATCAATTGACCGTAGATGTATGGATCTATTTCTGGATCTCTGTTCTGTCTCATTGAGTTATACTATCTGTTCTTTCACCATTACCTCACTCTCTTGAATAACCTCGCTTTAATGTAAGCCTTAAAATCAGTTAGCGCAAATTCTCCTACTTTATTATTATTTTTTTACTAAATTGTTTGATTCTTTCAGCTATTTACATTTCTTTTTTATTTTAAAGATGTGAGGTACCATCCAGGGTTAGGTACATAAGTGGTCACCATAGAGGCAATGTTTGGGCCTTCCTTTGTTCCCCACTTAGCCTGGTTTGAGATCAGATATGCTTATTAAAGTTATGTGCTTCCCTATTTATATTTCTTTATACATTTTAGAATCAATTTTTCAGATTCTCTGAAAACAGTATGCTTGCTGTAATTTTGATTATCATAATATTGTGTATCTCTCCATTTTTTCAGGTTATTTGGGTTTACCTTAGCAGTTCTTGCACATATTTTGTTAAATTTATCTTTAAATAGTTAATGTTTTGGGTGCTGTTTTAAATGGAAAGATATTTTAACTTTCTTTTTTTTATTGCTAGTACATAGAAAATACAATTAATTTTTGTTTTTAATTTTAATTATTGATCATGTATCCTGTGATTTCATTCAGATCATATGTTAGTTTTAGTAGCATTTATATAGCTTTCAGAGGATTTTCCTTACCTAAAATTTAATTCGCAAATAAAAGCAATTTTATATCTTCCTTTTCCGTATCCATCTGTTTCTTTTTCTTGCTTTATTACGATAACTAACATCTTCAGTATAATTTTGGATAGAATTGGTGTGAGCTATACTGCTGCTCTTTTCTGAAATTAGAAGGTAGAACATTCAGAATTCACCTCCAAATATGATGATAGCTTGATTTATTTATGAATTCCCTTTACCAGATTGAAGAAATTCTCTACTGGAGTGAAAGTCATGAAAACATGTCTCCTGTGGTCTATTCATTCTCTTTCTCGAGGTGATACTCCCAGGAGAGAAAAAAGAAAAAAGATGGGGTGACTCGTTTTAATCATTTTGTCAACATGATGACTAAACCTCTGGGTTCAGAGAGTCTGATGGTGTTTCTCAGAGAAAGTAAGCTTGCATACAAAATGTTCTTAATGGAAATATCTCTGATAATAAGTGCTCATAGTAAATAAATCTGTAACATATACTTTTATGGGGCTGATTTATCTAGAGAATGTCTCACATGCTATAACTCTCTGAAGCATAAAATGGAGATGTCTTATAGCATCAGTGCTCCCCACTATATGAGGCAATAACTTGTGCACTTCATTTACAGACTTTCTGTACCCTGGATCAGAAATCATGTCAGGAACCACCCTTAATGTCCCAGACCACCCTTGGTTGCACGTGAGCCTTTTGAATGCCTGAATCTTTAAAATGTGCTACTGGTAAGAGCCATGGTTTGAATGAAAATTTTAAAAATTTTCCTTAGCATGACTTGCCTATTTTTAGTTTGCTGAGAGAATGCTGAATTTTGTCAAATCAATTTCTTCGTCTTTGAAGACGATCATAGGGGTTTCCCTGTATACTTTCATGGCATGTAAAAATACATTGATTTTTAAATGTTTAAACTAAACTTGCATGCTTGGGAGAAATTTCATTGGTTATAATATATTATATTTTTAATATACTGTTGGCTAAAGTTACTAACACTTTATCAAGAATTTTTGTGTTTGAGTTCATAAGGGATAATGACGTTTTAGTTTGCATTTCTTGTAATGTCTTAAACTTGTTTTGCTTCCCCCCCAAAAATGAGTTAAGAAGTATTTTTTTAAAAACCTCTCTCTAAAAGAGTTCATGTTTTGATGTTTTCTTGGTAGGAATGATTTGCCTATTTTCTCTAAACTTTCAAGTTTAACTTCATAAAATTTTTCATAATTTTCCTTTATTATTCTTTTAATGTTTGTGAGACTTATAGCGGTATATCTCTTTCTTTGCTGGCATGGGTCATTTGTGTCCTAATTTTATATTGGTCAGTTTACTCAGAGGATTATAAATTTAATTATTTCAATAAGTAAATAAATATTCTTTAAATAAAAACAAATTTGGTTCCATTAATTTTATCTATTGAATTCACATTCTATATTCCACTAATTTTTTTTAACCCTTATTATTTTCTTATTTAATTTTAATTGAATTTGATCTTTTTATATTTTCATAACATGAGAGTTTAGATCATGAATTTTAGGCTTTTTTTCAGTTTTAACTGTATCACACCTTTTGATATATTGTAGTTTTGCTATAATTCAATTGAATATATATTTTTGTCCTTAATTTCTTTTTGACCCATGAATTACTAGAAGTATGCTATTTAATTTCCCATTATCTAGGGCTTTTTCTAGTTATTTAATGCTATTGATTTCTAATTTAATTCTGCTTTGAGATGGAGAACTAGTGAAACTTCTTCTATGGTCCATAGGTGGTTTATTGTGGTGAATTTCCCATGTGTCCTTTTAAAGAATGTGCATTCTGCAATGATTGGAAATAATGTTCTAAGGTTTGATAATGCTACTCAGATCTTTTTTATCTTTAAAAAAATTTATTTTTGAGTAGGAATCTCACTCTATTGCCCAGGTTGGAGTGCAGTGGCACAATCATGGTTCGATGCAGCGTCGACCTCCTGGACTCAAGTGATACACCCACCTCAGCCTACCAAGAAGCTGGGACTACAGGCACACACCACCACATCCACATTTTAAAAAAATTTTTTGTAAAGATGAGGTCTTGCTGTTTTGCCTAGGCTGGCCTCGAATCCCTGGACTAAGGCAATCCTCACACCTCAGCCTTCCAAGGTGCTGGGATTACAGGTGTGAGCCACCACACCGGCAATTTTTTTTTTTTTTTGCATTGATTACTAATAGATTTGGAATACACTCTTCAACTAAGGCTGTGACATTGTCTCTGTTTTCCTTTAGTTCTATGCTTTAGCTTTATGTCATCTAAGCACTTTTGGTAGGTGCCTATATATTTAGAACAGTCTCATGTTTCTGAAATATTAACCTTTTACTATTACAAAATGTCATTCTTTGTGTCTATTCATACTCCTTTTATTCTGCATCTAATTTTTCTGATATTTGAATAGCCCTGTAGTTTTATTATGGTTACTGTTTGTATGATACAACTTTTCCCATCCTTTTATTTTCAGGTGATTTGTTTAAAGTATGTGTCTTGTAGTAGCTTATAGTTGATTCTTATTATATTGTATACAATTTTAACATCTTAGTTTTATAGGTGGACTAAAGACCATATCAATAACATCAAGTCGATTTCCTTTTAATATAGTTATTTATATGGTTGTCTCAGATCTGACATGTGATTGTATTGTGTTTGTCTTTTTTGTTCTCTGTATCTTCTTTCTTGTCTTCTCTTGTGTTAATCAACGTTCTTTATACTTCGGTTTAATTTCTTTCTCAGCTTTCTAACTTTGTCTCTTTGCTTAGGGAAATTGAGACATTGAATTTTAATTAAATTTATGCTTCTATTCCCTTAAAATGTACATGTTGAAATTCTAACCTCCAAAGATATGGTATTAATGGGTGGAGTCACTAGAAGATGATTAGATCATGAAATCAGAGCCCTCATGAATGGTATGTTGTTGCCCACATAAAAATTTTTATTGCCCCTTCCAGGATGTGAGGACACAGCAAAAAGACCCCATCAGACACTAAATACGTCCACATCTTCATCTTCGGTCTCCAGAACTATAAGAAATAAATTTGTTGTTTATAAGCTACTCAGCTTATTGTATTTTGTTATAGCATCCTGAATTGATGAAGATAGTATCTTTAATGTATCATAATTTTATAGCTAAAATATTTAATCACATCGGATACTATATAGTAACCTTGTAATGGATATTTCTTTTTATTCCACCCATTTTCTTTTAATTTTTATTACATGTATCACACACAACACATACACACACAAAATCCAGCCAGTGGCATTTCTTTCAACTTAAAGAAATTTTTTTTTTTGAGTTGGAGTCTCACTTGGTCGCCCAGACTGGAGTACAGTGGCCGCTCCCGGCCACCACAGACTCACCTGCTGGGCTCTGGTGATCCTTCCGCCTCAGCCTTCTGAGTAGCCGGAATTACAGGCATGTGCTACCACGTCCGGCTGATTTTCTGATTTACTGTAGAAATGAGGTCTCGCTGCCCAGGCGGGTCTCGAACCCGTGAGGTCAGGCAATCCACTCACCTCAGCCTCCCAAAGGCGCGGGATTATAGGCTGAGCCACCGAGCCCTGCTTGCTTAAAGAAATTTTTACAGCATTATGTGCAATTCAGGTTTGTTAATGATAGTTCCTCAAATTTTGTTTAGTTGAAAAGATTTTATTTTTTCTGAAATTTGTCAGTTTTTTTAAAAAACAGCATCTCCCTCTGTCGCCCAGATTGGAGTACAGTGGTGCAATCATAGCTCATGGTAGCCTTCAACTCCTGAATTCAAGCCATCCTCCTGCCTCAGCTTCCCAAGTTGCTAGGATTACTACATTGCCATGCCTGGCTAATTTTTAAGTTTTTTTGTGGAGTCTCATGATCTCACTATGCTGCTGGGGCTAGTCTTGAGCGACTGTCCTCCAGTGATCCTCCTGTCTTGGCCTCCCACACCTGGCTGATATAAAATTAGATATTTTATATAAATTATGTATATAAAATTATGTATATATTTTCTTCCAGCCTTAGAATATGCTCTTCGAATGTCCTATGGCTTCAATTTTTTTCTAACAAGAAATCAATTATATATATATTGATTATATATGTATTACCTTTTTCCTTCTGCTGTTTCTAAGATTTTCTTATTATCTTTGGCTTTTAGCCATTTGACTTTGATGTCTGTCTGCAGGGTTCCCTTTGTGTTATACTGATTGAGGTTTGTAGATATTTTGAATCTGTAAATTAATATTTTCAAACATAGGTGAGAGATTTCCAGCTATTATTCAAATAATTTGTGGCTTTTCTCTTTCCCCCTCCTACTGGGATGCCAACTACATGCATGCTGGACTGTCTGATATTGTCACACAGGTCTCTGAGGCTCTGTTCATTTCCCATCAGTTATTTACTAATCTGTGCTTTTATTTGGGTAATAGTTATTGATATATTTTCATGTTCATGGATTCTTTCAACGTATATATCTAATTTTCTTTTCATCTTATTTAGTACATTTTTTATTTGAGGAAGTATAATTTTCATCTCTAATATCTCTATTTGTTAATAGTTCCCATTTTTCCTTTAAGATTTTCTAACATTTCATTCATTAAGATCATGCCTTTGACCAGGCATGGTGGCTCATGCCTATAACCCCAGCACTTTGGGAAGCCGAAGTGAGAGAATTACCTGAGCCCACAGGTTCGAGACCAGCCAGGGCAACTTGGTGAGATCTCATCTTTACAACAAATCAAAAAATTAGCTGGGTGTGGTGGCACGTGCCTATAGTCCCAGTTACTTGGAAGGCTGAGGTGGAAGGATCACTTAAGACCAGCAGGTCGAGGCTGCAGTGGCCGTGAGCATGTCATTGAACTCCAGCCTGGGCAACAGAGGGAGACTCCAACTCAAAAAAAAAAAAAAAATCATGCCTTTAAAATTCTCTCAACATAGATTTAAGAAATTATTTGAACATATTTTAAGTGGTTGCTTTGAAATCTTTTACTAAATGTAATGCCTGCTCCCTCTGAGTCCATTTCTATTTATTGCTTTTCATTTTTCTTGAGTTTAGGTCACAGATTTCTGGGTTTTTTGTTTGTTTGTTTGTTTTTGGGTGTGCAGTGGTGTTAGATAATTCGCTGTGTAGGTGAGCAGTCAGATAGAGGTTTGTACAGAAATTATGCTTCAGCTTGGGATCTCGCTTCTGGGTTCTCTTGCTTCCAGGATACCCTGCTAATTTCCTAGCTGATCTTTCAACAGTGAATTCTGTTCTTTACTACCATAAGCAAAGATAGTAAGGCTGCAGTGTTCTTCCACTGTAGCTCTGTGCTACAGAATGTGTACTTCCATAATCCATATGTGGACACCTAAACCCCAATGTGATGACACTGGGCAGTGAGACCTTTGGGAGGCGATTAGATCATAAGAAAAGAGCCCTCACAAACAGGATGAGTGCCTTCATAAAAGCAGTTCCAGAGAACTTCTTCACCTCTTTCAGCCATGTGAGGTTACAGTAAAAAGATAGCCACCTATGAACCAGGAAGCAGGCCTTCCCCAGACTCCTAATCTGTAGACACATTGACCCTGAACTTCCAGGTTTCTAGAATGGTGCAAAATACAATTCTATTGTTGCTAAGTCACCGGTTTATGGGAGCATATTAAAGCAACCTGAATGGAATAAGACTTCAATGTGAGTAGGGGAATGCTCTCAGGTAAGAAACTCACATACTCACAATTCGTACTTTTTCAAATTTTCAATTTTGAAAGTTATATTCTCTTCCAGTTTCTGTATGATTTTAGACTCTGACCAATACCTTTAAATAATTTTATTTCATATTTTGTTGACATTTTATAATTGTTATATATGAGATGGCTTGTATAACCAAATCACTTCACCACCATTACCAGAAATTGTCCAAACCAGAGAGTCTTAATATAAGACTCAAAGAGGATGCATGTATCAGCTTAGAGGTGGGTAGAATCATGGATATTTTAGTTGATATAAAGTTGTGTATGGATATATATGTATATAGATCTATCTATCATCTATCCATCTATCAATCTATCTCCTGTATCTATATCCCATATATGTCTAGATAGACATATATACACTCTATCTATCTATCTATCTATCTATCTATCTATCTATCTATCTATCTATCTATCTATATCTATCTATGCTTTGTTGTTAAGAGAGGACATTGTTGTCTTCAGATTCTCAATCAAGTATGTGACACATAGAAAGATTAAGAACCACTGCCTAGCCGGACTCAGTGACTCAGCCTGCAATCCCGCGCTTTGGGAGGCTGAGGTGAGTGGATTGTCTGAGCCCACAGGTTCGAGACCCGCCTGGGCAACTTGACGAGACCTCATCTCTACAATTAATCAAAAAATCAGCCGGGCGTGGTAACGCATACCTGTAATTCCGGCTACTCGGAAGGCTGAGGCGGAAGGGAGCGGCCACTGCACTCCAGTCTGGGCGACTGACTTAGCAAGACTTAGACTCTAGTTATGCTTTTACATTTTACATTTTATTATAATTTTGTTACAGTAGCTTTCATCTTAATTATTCCTTTGTAGGTCATTCAAGTTGATTCAAAACTATTTTTAAATTACTAATTCTACTAAAAGTTTAAGTCAAAAGACATAATTGCGCCTAGGGTAGCAATCTCCCTGAATTGCTGATTATCTGAATGCCGGAACATATATGCTTTTACTCATCTCTGTTCCAAGTACGAGTATGGAAAAACCACAGAAGTTTGGATTCTGCATCCAAGTTTCCTACTGGGTTCCAGGAAATGGACTGGGTTCTGCATTTAAAAAGTTGTGTGAACCTCCCTTATGTACATTATGACATGGTTGTAATAAAATTTTAACTGTGCTGACTTCTGGCCTTGAATGAATCATGATTAATTTAACTCACCAGAATGGACTGGAACAGATTCAGTGTTTCTCTCAAAGGTTATCGATAAAGATTCATTTTACTTTCTTTGAACATGACCATTCCATTCTATTTTAAGACTTGATAGTCTGAGACCAGGTTTAGAACCAGCTATAGATAGCTCAAATTAAATCCATACCATTTGGTTATTAGATCTTAAAAAGTTGACTTAATTAAAAACAGACAAGCAAGTGTGTTCATTCTTTATTTTTAAACTATCTGGGCCTACACATAAATTGTGAGGCTAGAGTTATATTTTCTATTATATTGTGTCTGGTAATGCTTATTCATTTTTTTATTTTATAATTTTGAACACCTACTCTGTAATACTAGATACTCTTTAATCGAGTGTAATGTTTGGAAAATAGGACAAGAAGACAGATGACCAAATATACTATGGTAACTATATGCACTGTATTAGCAGCAAACACTGGAATTTGTGGAATCACATTAAGGAGATAATTAAGCATATTAGCGATAACATCGAGTGAAGAAATAACCCTTGAGATTATTCTTACATGATTAGAAATGGGTGATGAGGCATTTATTCTTGCTTTATTAGGAATGGGTGATAAGGATTATTGCAATCTATTTGAACAAGATAATATGTCAATTTTGGTGAAATGGGTTAGATATTTCAATATGGTTAAAACCTAAGGTACCCAAGTGGTAGAAAATGGGGTCGAAGAGTTTGGCTAGGAAAAGATTATTAAAGGCCTTATAGATTAATGGGAGTCGAGGATCATTAATAACTTTAAGTATGGAAACAACAAATAGTAAAACAATTTTAGAGCCTCGTCATCCATAAGATTTCTTTTTTTTATTTAATTTTTTATTTTAAAGATGTGGAGTTCAATTCAGGGTTATGTTGACAAATGTTCATTATGCGGGTGCCCTTGTTGATGAGGGGCTTCCCCTCCCCTGGCAGTTTCCCACTACCACCAATCCCTTTCTTATAGTATTATGATAATTGTTCAAGGTCCACTTATGAGTGAGAACATGTGGTACTCAGTTCTTTGTCTCTGTGATGGATCACTCAGTAGTATAGACTCTAAGTCCATCCAAGTTGCTGCGAAGTTCATAATTTTGTCCTTCTTTATGGCTGCATAATATTCCATCATGTATACGTACCATATTTTTTTAAGTCCACTTCTCTTTTGATGTGCAGCATGGTTGGTTCCACGTGTTTGCTAGTGTGAAAAATGCTGCAATAAATAAACATGTGCAGATCTTTTTTTATAGAGTCATTTGAGTTCCTCCAGGTATATTCTCAGAAGGGGGATTGCTGGATCATATGGAAGTTCGAGTTTTAAATCTTTTTAGGAATCACCACACAGTTTTTCACAAAGACTGTACTAGTTTACACTCCCACCAACAGTGTAGAAGTGTTCTCTTTTCCCTGCATCCTCTCCAGAGTCTGTTGTTTTTTGAGTTATTAATGATGGACCTCCTGATTGGAGTTAGGTGGTATCTCAGTATGGTTTTAATTTGCATTACTTTGGTGACTAGTGAGGCTGAGCATTTTTTCATGTATCTGTTGGCTGCTCGTATATCTTCTTTTGAGACGTGTCTATTATCTTTTGCCCACTTTGTAATGGGTCTGTTTGTTTCTTTTCTTTTCTTTTCAGCACGCTTGAATTTCTTGTAGATCTTAGATGTTAGGGCTTTGTCAGATAGACAGTTGGCAGATATTTTTTTCCAGTCTATGGGCTGTCTCCCCACTCTCTCAGTGGTTTCTTTGACTTGGCAGCAGCTTGTGAGTTTGATGAGGTCCCACTTGTCTATCGTATCTCTTATCTCATGGGCACTTGGGGTTTTGATCAGAAATTGGTTGCCAATTCCTATTTCCATAAGGGTGTCTCCTGCTTTTTCTAAAGTTCTTACACTTTGAGGTTTTACCTTTAGGTGTTTCATCCATTTAGAGTTGATTTTTGTGTATGGGGATAGGTAGGGGTCCTGTTTCAATCTTCTGCATGTGGTCAGTCAGTTTTCTCAGCACCATTTATTGAATAGGTTCTCCTCTCCCCAGTAGCTGGTGGCAGAGGCTTTGATGAAGATGTGTTGGTTGAGAAATTGAGGTTTTGCTTCTGGAATCTCTATCCTGATCAATGCATTGGTCTATATGTCTGTTCTTGTACCAATACCAGGCTGTTTTGATTATTGTAGCTTTATAATAAAGTTTAAAGTCTGGGAGTGTGATACCTCCCACTTTGTTTGTTTGTTTGTTTGTTTTGCTGAGGATTGTTTCATGTTCATTTACGTTTCCATATGAATGCCTGTATTGTCGTTTCCAGGTCTGAGAAGAATGGTAATTTAATGGGTGTTGCGTTAAATCTGTAGATTACCTTGGATAAGATGGATATCTTAACAATGTTGAGTCTCCCAATCATGAGCATGGAATATTTTTCCAATTGTCTGTGTCATCTTTGATTTCTTTGAGCAGGGTTTTGTAGTTTTCATTGTAAAGGTCTTTCATATCTCCGGTTAGGAAGATGCCAAGGTATTTAATTTTTGTGTGTGGCTATTGCGAATGGGATTGTGCTTTTTATTTGGGTTTCCATTTGCTTATTGCTGGTGTATAGGAATGCGACTGTCTTTTGCACATTTGTTTTATACTCTGAGACTTTGCCAAAGTCCTTTATCAGTGCAGGGATGTTTTTCACATATTCTCTTGGGTTTTCAGGGTATAAAATCATGTCGTCTGCAAAGAGGGATAACTTGACTTCCTCTTTTCCTATTTGGATACCCCAATCTCCTTCTCTTGTCTGATTGCTCTAGCTAGGACTTCCAATTCTACATTGAGCAGAAGGGATGAGAGTGGACATCCTTGTCCTGTTCAGTTTTTCAGGGGAAATGGTTCCAATTTCTGTCTGTTTAGCAGTATGCTGGCTGTGGGTTTCTCAAAGATGGCTCTTACTATTTTGAGGTATATTCCATTCCATCTATGCCTAGATGTTCGAGGGATTTTATGAAGAAGGGGTGCTGGATTTTATCAAAAGCTTTCTCCGCATCTAGTGATACAATCATGTGATTTTTGTTTTTACATGTGTTGATGTATTTAATTACATTTATGGTTTTGCAAACGTTGAACCAGTCCTGCATCCCAGGGATGAAGCTTACTTGGTCATGGCAGATGATTTTTGGGATGTGTTGTGGATTCAGTTTGCTAGAATCTTGTTGAGAATTTTAGCATCTATTTTCATCAAGGATATTGTCCTGTAGTCCGCTTTCTTTGCTGGATCTTTACCTGGTTCATACAATTTCAAGTTTATCTTCTGTACTAAAAAAATAGAATTGTGCAATTAATAGCCGAAAATGTCATGGCTAAAAAGTTTATGGGCCATATTAACAAGAGGACTTCAGTGATCAAAGAGTTCATTCATATTTTACATGTAACTTTTGGATGAGTTTTCTCACATTCACCAAGTAGCTCAAAAATATATAATATCCTTATTCCAATCACATCCATACCTTTAATTCTTGCCCTTGGATGAGTTTTATTTCAGGAAAGAGAACTATTAAAAGCCAGATGAAAATCTAGATGTTGCCTGAAGAAAACAAGAGGAAAAAATTCAAGAAAATTTTTAGAGTCTTCACTAAGATGAAATAATGTCTCCTACTTTAATACCAAGCAAGAAACCCTACAAACAACCTTCCAAATCCTTTACCTTTCAGGAACTTCCGGGACCCCTCCTGAAAGAACAATTTCTGAAGAAAGGATGATCTGTAAATAGAAGATTGGGTATGCCATTCATTAGAGAATCCCTTCCAAGAAACTAAGCTAAAAATGCAGAACTTGTGTTAACATTAACTGATGTGTCTAAGAAGATGGTATGCATAATGTTATGATCAATATATATATAAATAACATTCCTATTTTTCAAGTGGAATCTACACTTGAATTACTAAAAGATATTGCTTTTTAATTTATATATGCATGTGTGTCTGGGTGTATAATAGCATTTTTGTCCTTTTGCTATAACAAGCAAAAGGCAGTGCAATAGACTGACACAGAAAGTAGGGCATGTTTCAATTGGAAAGCACAAACATAAGACAAATGTACTCTTCCTGTGTGAATTCTACAAACACTTAACATCGGAACTGTTGCATTCCCCCGGTTTACCTTATTAGGAGTGAACTTGGCACTTCATTTTATAATCATTGTCTCATTGCTCCTTTCCACAAATATCACAATTGCACAGATTCATGATGCTTGCAGTTGTTTAATTTCAGGAAACAGCAGTGTCATTCATCATCTTTTATTTTCACATTTTTCTATCACTGAGGGAAGTAAGCAAGAAATACAGTCACAGTCAGCCTAAGAACCATGGTATATCACACTGTACACAGACAAACGGATTGGGGCATCATTCAATCAATTGGTAAAAAGGACAAAATAGACTCTACCTTACATTAATTTATAAGTATTTATTCTTTTTCCTTTCTCTATATATTATTTGTGCACACTGTGTGTGTGTTTGTGTGTGTGTGTGTGTGTGTGTACATATACCAACTCTTAGCAAAATTTCTGCTTCAGGATATTACTGATGCAAAGTATGTTTAGTTGTTTAACAGATTTGCCATATACATACACACATACATACATACATGCATATAGATATATAGTAATGTATTTCTTTCTCACAAGATCATTGTATCATTAAATCACTACTATTTGTAATCAATCTAATGTCCTTACCTTCCATCAAAAAGCCAATTATGATCAAATACTGAGGACAACTTTCCAAAATTTTGGTCAGAAGTATAGTATTAGGCAACCCCCAGCAACCAAGAAGAAAGGGTTACCACCTTCCCAAAACATGCAAGAGAGAACATATGAATAAATGTTTTCAAATCAAAGATCATTTTATCTAAAATCAACTAATGCGTTGGGTCCCACTTCCAAAAACATGTTCTGTCTGCCTAATGGGAACATCGTTACCACACTCGGAAATGGGTCCATAATATAGGTTGCCTTCAGGCAATATGTGTGCTTATCTCCCTATGATAGCCCCTGCGCTTGTAGTTAACGAGTGCCCAGTGCTTTCTGCTCCATAACCTTGGTGATAAGAAGTGCAGACAAGCTTCATGATTATTTTGAGTCTCCATTTCCAATTTTTAGAATAGAAAATAAACTTTTTCGACAAAAAGCAACGGGAATGAAAATCAACCACTACATACGTAAAGAAATGGACATGGTTATATCAGCTTGCTATTTCTATGCTAAAAATGTTAACATCATCATTCCTGGAAGTGAAGGAAAGACTAAATAAACGTATATTGCTATTATCAAGTGTAATTTTTCTAAGTTTGGAAGTCTGTTTTTATTATTCCAGAGAACTAAAATCATACTTGCCTAGGCATTTAGTACAAATTGTCTTTGTAATGTACTTTTGCAGTATAAATCCTTGAGAAAAAATGAGAAAAATTCAAGAAACTTCCAATGACCCTCTACTATTCTTCTATTCATAAGTGGAGGTGACTCATAGACAGCATTTTTCTTTCCCTTAAGAATGAAGATACTAGCCAGGCTCGGTGGCTCAGCCTGTAATCCCGCGCCTTTGGGAGGCTGAGGTGAGTGGATTGCCTGAGCCCGCAGGTTCAAGACCCGCCTGGGCAGCGAGACCTCATCTCTACAACAAATCAAAAAATCAGCCGGGTGTGGTAGCACATGTCTGTAATTCCGGCTTCGTGGACGGCTGAGGCAGAAGGAATGCCAGAGCCCAGCAGGTCGAGGCTGCGGTGGCCAGGAGCGGCCACTGCACTCCAGTCTGGGCGACAGAGTGAGATTCCAACTCAAAAAATAAAAAATAAAAAGAATGAAGATACTTTTTAAAAGCTAATATTTTCCCAGTAATGTAATCATAAAAAAGGGTGGTGCAAAGAAATTAAAATAGCTTTAGTTATAAATTTTCCCTTTAAAGACTATGATTTGTAATGATACATCTGTTTTCACAAATAATGATTATAACAATATTGCATTACTGAATTTTTCTCTATGTAAGTATTTGTTCCAACCCAACTTATCCTGAGCTACTCCCATGAGTGTGAGCTGAGAAACTTCAGTTTTTTAATACCTTCAGTTCTCTAGTCTCTTGATGATTGCATGAGTCAGTGTGCAAACCAAGGGGTTTGTCCATCTTAATGATTGTTCTTTGCGTGTCACATATTTTTAAGATGCGTTTTCCCTTTGGCCATTTTCTGTGCAAAACTGTAAATCAAGTCCAATTTTTAAATGCAAATATAAAAGATGACCTGCCTGTATTTACTTATTGTTACTATTCATCAAGACCATTTGTTTGTTTGTTTGTTTGTTTTTAATGTAAAGATGTGGGATACAATTCAGAGTTAGGTATACAAACATTGATCATGCAAGTACCCTTGTTAATGAGGTATGCCCCTCCCTGCCCTAGCAGTTTCCCTCAACTGCCAATCCCATCTCCACCCCCCACCAACAGTTTCCCGTTACTGCCAATCGCTTTCTTTTTTTTTTTTTTTGAGTTGGAATCGCTTTCTTATAACATTATAATTGTTCAAGGTCTTCTTATGAGTGAGAACATATGGAACTCTGTTCTTGGAGTCTGTGACAAATCACTGAGTATGATTGACTCCAAATCTATCCAGGTTGCTGCAAAGTCCATATATTTGTCGTTCTTTATGGCTGCAAAATATTCCATTGTGTATATGTACCACATTTTTTTATCCAGTCCAGCTTCGATGGGCAACATGATTGGTTCTATGTTTTTGCTATTGTGAATAGAGCTGCAATAACCATTCATGTGCAGGTATCTTCTTTGTAGAATAATTTGAGTTTCTCCGGGTATATTCCCAATAGGAGAATTCCTGGGTCATATGGAAGGTCAATTTCTAATTCTTTCAGGAATCGCCACACTGTCTTCCAAAGAGGTTGTACTTGTCTGCATTCCCATCAGCAGTGTAGAAATGTTCCTTTTTCTCCACATCTTCGCCAGCATCTGTTGTTGTTTGTCTTATTAATGATGGCCATTCTCCCAGGGGTTAGGTGGTATCTCAATGTGGTTTTGATTTGCATTTCTCTGATGATGAGTGAGACTGAATACTTTTTTTGTGTATGTGTTGGCTGCCCGTATATCTTCTTTTGAAAAGTGTCTATTCATGTCTTTTGCCCCATCAAGACTAATTGATGGCAAATAAGTGGTAGCTCCTCAAGCTAGATCGAGCGTGGAGGCGAAGGGAAGAATTTAGACAGTCCTCTGAGAAGGAGAGGACAATCATGTGGAATTCTCTCAATGTTCTTACTTTCTGTACATCTCCCTCTGAAGACTGGCTTCAGAGAATATGGCTGCCCCATCAAAGAATATGGCTGCCCCATGCTTTGAGTTTGTAAGGTTCTGAACTCACATAAAATTCCATTTACTGTTTCTCTGTCTCTCTTCTCAATTTTTATGAGAGGGAAAGAGGTTGCTCTGATCCCTTCCTGGTGTTCAAGTCTGGTCATTGCTGGGAGTCATACCCTTTAGAAATGGATCGGAGATGGCTCTGTGAGAAGGTCAAAAACCCTCAAGTGTCTATTGCAAGGTATCTCATCCAAAACGAGCCTTCTTGTTTGAAATGCATACCTGTACTCTTATCACTATCTACCGTCTCAATTTGATTTGAGTCCTAGATCCCAAGAAGTGGCTTGTGTACCAGCACAGATATTTTACAATAATTAGTTCATTTCAAAGAAAACAGAAAAGAAGTTTTTTGATGGACTCTGTGATTCAGTTTCCTCAGGTAGCTCTGGCATGGACAATGGGCAGCTATTCCAGACTGCCGCTTTGGTGGTCACGCAGTCTCACTAAGCAGGTAGACCATTTGCACATACACAGGAATGCATGTGACAAGGAAGAAGCTGTGTAAGTATTAGGCAAAAACAATGTGCAATTCATTCCTCTTCTTAATGAGGCATTTCCCCTTCGGGCAAATTACTTCACCAACATAGGATAATGAAGCGCTTCAGTCAAGCCTCCCTGACAAATTGGACACGTTGTTGGACAGGTGCCACTACCTTGGAAATAACACGAGCCTTTTACAGCAGGACTTTATCACAAAGCAACATAGAAAGAGAACACACAACGCCATCAATCCAGATTATCTGTGAAACTTCAGAGGCTTTACTTGAGGGACCGAAGAGACAAGAAGGCATTTCAGTAAAAAAGGAAACTAAGACTTACAGAGAAGAACAAAAAAGATGAATGTAATTAATGGAAAAAAGATATTGACAAGACATACACTATAGAAAATGGAAGTTAAAACCCTCTTTTTTCTGATTTTATGAACATCAAAAGCTCAGAGGCAGTAGGTTTGGAAAAAGGAGATCATGTAGTCAGTATAGCAAAGTATTCCTACTGAAAAATCTCGGTTTTATATGCATTGCTTTAAAAACTGGCAAACATTTAACAAAGAAGACATGCTTGATTGGATTAAAGTTCTTACGTCATATGAGCCACAGAATGAATATTAAAAAGCATCTTCTTTACTACAAATAACTACAAAATGACAGTAAAACATCTCTAAATAAATTATTCATTTGTGACACCATTTGGGAGATGGATAGTTGTTGTCAGAACCACAAAACTGAAAGCCGGAAATATCTGTTTGGAATTTTGCCCATGCGGGAAGAAAAGATAACAGTACCATAATATTTTTTAAAAGACAGGGAAACAGAGATAGATAGAGAGAGAGAGAGAGAGAGAGAGAGAGAGAGAGAGAGAGAGAGAGAAAAGGAGCTTTGGTGAGAATCTTGCATTATTGCTTTGAGAAGTCCCACAACCAATATCAATTTGGCTGATTCTCCCTTTACTCTGTCCCATCTTATAAGATTTTATGGCTTTAATCACTTTAGGGAAGGAAGTGCAATAAAAGAGCAGTATGAGTTTCTAAAAACACAGACTCCAATAATTCCTGGGAGATCCCTGTCAGGATTTTGGAACAGAGATCCTGACTACTTTATGAAAAGTATCCACTAAGGAGAGCTCATTTGCTGCTTTGGTCATCATAACCAGCATTTATGTTTTGCCAAACAGTATCAAGGTGCTAAACCACAAAATGAGCAGTGTGAACATGTACCTTGGCAGTCATGCAGACTCAAGTAGCACACCTAACTCAGATTACATCTTACCTGGGTCTTCCATCCTAAAATTCTATCCACTCTAGCCATTGGGTTCTAACTGATGTTTCAGCCCATAGGATTTTCAGCTTCACGTCAAAGACAGCGTTAAAATATTTCAATGTCCAGAATAAGGAAGCCAATTCCCTCTCCCTCTCCTAACAAACAGCCTCATTCCAGGACAATTACAGGAGAACTGACTCAGCTATACCCTGGCACAGAGGACGAATCCTCAGGGAAGTGATGGCAAAATGAGAGGTTTGGACAAAGACATTTTATCTTTCTTCTGTGTGGTGTTATTATTGCTGGGAAGCCATATTGGATCCAATATTCCCTAACTCTAAAAACATTCCGCCGAAAAAACCGCATTGTCTTCTTTCCTGACCTGAATTTTTTAAAACTAGCATTCCTTTTCTATACTACATCACGATTCCAGTCACAAATAAACTGCCCAATTTTCCTCTGATGTAAACTATCTTGCTTGGAGAAAATAATTTTTCTAAAATGGTCAGTATTTGTGGCAACTGGTTTCTGCGCTGGATTAGGAGTCCTTAATGAGTACAAATTATGTCTCATATATTTTTATCTCCAGCTTCTGGCACAACCCTTGTCACAGGATAACAGCTCAACAACAAAGAGGACTCCAAATGCAGCATCCGGTGGAAAGAGAGGGAGAGTCACCATTGCTCTTCCAGTAGACAGCCACACCATTGAGAAAGACACAATTCATTTGCATCGTGGCTGTATTTTTCTATTTCAGCCACAGAGCAAGATCACAAGAAAACACACTTACAAAAACGCCCGATGCCTAAATCCCAAGAGGAAAGCCTGGGCCAAATATGACAGCAGTATGGACCAGGTGTTCAAAACTAAGCTTCACCGTTGTGCCCATAAAGTGATCATGAAGGAGATGTAACCAAACAGTTAACAACTGGGAAATATTCCAGTACATTAGAGCACATCAATGAAACACTGTATTATACATTCATGGAAAAAGTTAGCTTTGGCGACTTTAATAGCATGATGCCTCAAATACCTCATGAAGCATGTCCAATCCCACTGACCTGTTAACCTTGCCTTCGTCTTTTTCTAGTTTTGTTGCTGACTGATTCATGGAAGGTCTAGGGTAAGAGCTCTCTTTTGCATCCAATGCAGAGCCTCTTCCTTCTGCCCAAGGCTTTGCTGTTGGAACTGAGGTGTGGCATCCACGAGGCCTTCTTACACTCACACACATGCAAAGGAGGTAATACGCTGTGTGGAAAACTGGACCTGTGAGAAAGAGTAGCTGGTGGATAAATTCTTTCCTTTTTCTCCCCCATGACTGACAATCCTATGATACAGATCATAAGCCTTCTTGGAGAATGTTTCCATGACAGCACTCAGTTGTGCTTAGCGGCAGTTGAATCGATGACAAAACTTTATGTTGGTTCTCCCTCTTTCTTTCACTCCCCTTTTTCTTTTATTCCTGCCCCAAGAAATTGAACTCCCTACTTAAATAATAGTACATACAACTCCATGTCTGACAAAGGCCTAACATCAAGGATCTACAAAGAACTCAAATGTGCTGAAAAGAAAAATCAAACAGCCTCATTACAAAGTGGATTCAAGCCGGGCTCGGTGTCTCAGCCTGTCATCCCACGCCTTTGGGAGGCTGTGGTGAGTGGATTGCCTGAGCCCGCGGGTTCAAGACCTGCCTGGGCAGCGAGACCTCATCTCTACAATAAATCAAAAAATCAACCAGGCGTGGTAGTGTGCGCCTGTAATTCCGGCTACTCGGAAGGCTGAGGCGGAAGGATCGCCGGAGCCCAGCAGGTCGAGGCTGCGGTGGCCAGAAGCGGCCACTGCACTCCAGTCTGGGCGACAGAGTGAGACTCCAACTCCAAAAAAACCAAAGTGGATTCAAGATATGAATAGACACTTCTCAAAAGAAGACATATGAGCAGCCAACAGACACATGAAAAAATGTTCATCCTCACTAGTCATCAAGGAGATGCAAATTAAAACTATACTGGGATACCACCTAACTCCAGTCAGGATGGCCATCATTAATAACTCAAAAAATAACAGATGCTGGAGAAGATGTGGCGAAAAGGGAACACTTCTACGATGTTCATAGGAGTGTAAACTAGTACAGCCTCTGTGGAAATCAGTGTGGAAATTCCTAAAAGTTCTAAAAATTGGCCTTCCAGATGACTCCGCAATCCCCCTACTGGGAATATACCCGGAAGAACTCAGGTCACTCTATAAAAAAGATACCTGCATAAGTATGTTTATCGCAACATTGTTCACAATAGCAAGATCATGGAACCAACCATGCTGTCCATCAATAGAGGACTGGATAAAAACGGTGGTACATATATACAGTGGAATATTACGCAACCATAAAGAAGAACAAAATCATGAACTTTGCAGCTACGTGGATGGAATTAGAGTTTATAATAGAGTTTCTGATCTCTCACAGAAACAAAGAGCTGAGTATCACATGTTCTCTCTCATAGACGGACCTTGAACAACTATGGTATTACTATAGGAAAGGGATTGAAAATAGCGGAAAACTGCGGGAAGACGGGTGGGGGTGGGTAGCTGGGATTGACAGTAGTCGAGATCTGCCTGGGAAAGGGGGGCACACCTCATCAATAAGGGTACCTACACAATGAACATCTGTATGCCTAACCCTGAATTGTACCCCACAATTTCAAAATAAAAATTAAAAGAAAAAAAATACTGCATAAGACTGTCTCAAGCCCTGCTTTCTGCAGAAACCAGGTCAGACATTTGGAAGGGTCCTAGAAAGAAGATATTCAGCAAGCATTTGAGTTTCACGTAGTGGGGACAGTAGTCCCCTGTCAAGGCCATTGGCCAGAACTGCATTACTTCCCTGCTACCTATTGTATTATAGTCTGTACAGTCTTTGATCATATTCGCATTTGGCTGAACATCAAAGAGGTACATGAACTTGATGATATCCTACTTATCTGATTTGGTGAGCAGGAAGTGGCAAATACACTAGGTGCTTTGGTAAGATACAAACTTGTCAGAGGATTGGAAATCAGCTCCGTGAATCCTCAGAAGTCTGCCATATTAGTGAAGCTCTATACGGTCCAATGGCCCAGGGTCTTTCTGGTAGAGAATGCAGTTGCACTTTGAGCCTCATACCAAGAAGAAAGGGGCAAAGCACTTGAACTCTTTACATTTGGAAGGCAGCATAAACTATACTCATACTGAGATACACTTATTTGGAAACTCAGAAGACTACTAATTTTGAGTGGTATTTATTGCTGGGAAGCCACCTTGGATCCAATCTTCCCTGACTCTAAAAACCGTCTGCCACAAAAACTGCATTATCTTCTTTCCTGACCTGAGTTTTTTAAACCTAGCGTTCCTGTTCTAGATCACATTAACTATTCCAGTCACAAACAAACTGCCCAGTTTTCATCCGATGTGAATTATCTTGCCTATAGAAAACAATTTTTCTAAAACGGTTGATGCAAGAGGCATCAATGGCAGGTGCCGGCGGCTGTGATCTGTGTTCTCCTGCCAGTCGGGTCATAGACTGGTTAATAAAATGGTACTAGAAATGTCTATGGTGAATAAGGGTGTGGTGTGAGGGTCTCTTGCAAGCCCCAATGGAAGATGCACAGTGGTTTTAGAGCAGACTGCGCTTGCTTGGACAAAAAATTACTCTGTTTGATAAATAGTTCCCAAGAACCTGGCCGTTCGCAGAGCCTAAGTTGATAAATTGTGTCTTACAAAGCGAGTGAGTGAGCAGCCGGAACTGCCCACCGGAAAGTAAGAATGATCAGATCTGAGTCACGGCGCAGGGTAGCAGAATAAGATACTGTTCTATGACACCAATTATATTTTGAGGCCTGGGCGTAAACAGTTTCATAAAGTATGATAACAGGTGATTGAATTTTCGTTTCAATTACCCTTATCACACTGACATCATGACTTCAACTTAACACCAATGGCCGTATGGGAATGTTGCTTTGTTTTCTCACAATGTTGTTGCCTGGCTGGCCTCAAACTCCTGAGTTCAAGTGATCCTCCCATGCCAACCTCCCAAGTAGCGGCAACTACAGGCACCCACCACTTCGCCAGCCTTGGATGGGAATTTTTATAATTAATAGACAGAGAAGAAACGAACCAAGGCCTGATTTGTGGATGAGTTGGCACGATATATTAGTGTTCAGAAATGAACTGCTGTCATTTTGAAGCCCCATGGAAGGTGGCTCTAAGAAACAGTGGTGGGAGTTCTGAGCAGTCAATATTAGATTCGCCACAATCTAATACTATGAGGGGAGAAGTGGTCTGAGTCCCAACTATCCAAAGACTCCTGGGCAGTGACGGATGTGGTAGATAAAGGTCCGGGAGGGAAACACATCTGGGAAATGGGGTACAAGAAACTATGGGAAAACACTAGGAGATCTGAGCAGGGCAAGGGGTTTACTGTGGCAGATACAAGAGAGGCTTCAGTCTCTCTTGGCAGCAATTATCTCCCATTCCAGCTGCCACTGTGGGACAGATGTGTGTGTTCTGACCAGCTTTGTGGAGGTATAACCAAACAGCTTCATACCTATGCTGTGGCCCTCTCACGTCTTGCCTAGGACTTTCCTATTGATGCCAAGGTTTGAGACACAGTCAGATTTCCCCGATCTCCATTTTGAGTCTAAGCACGCATATTGCAGAAGAACAGGGAAATTCATATCCTGTGGTAGACTGGCCAGTAAGAGAGGAGCCAGGGTATAAAGATGTTCTCCTTTTGTCCCCTAGATAAAATGTGCTAATACAGAGTTTATGAGAGTTCCCAGAAGACAGTCCCAAGACCGAGTAGTCTTAGGCAGCCTGATACCATGTGACTGTGTGAACTTTTCCCCATTCTTGCTCTATAGTCTTTGTGCTCTTGATGTGCTTCCTGGTGCGGCAATCTCCCACCTTCTTGGTATCAGGGACCAGTTTCATGGAAGACAATTTTTCCACGGACCTGGGGTAGGGGGTGGTTTGGGAATTTAAGCATATTCCATTTATTATGCACTTTATTTCTATTGTTATTACATAAATAATGAAATAATTATACAACTCACCATGATGCAGACTTGCTGGGAGCCCTGAGCCTGCTTTCTTGCAACTAGACGGTCCCATCTTGGGTTGATGGGAAACAGTGACACCAAAGTGTGTTGCTTCGGTCCCGTCCACTCCGTCATCTTGTTTTGGTAGCTGTCACTGCAGAAAACCCTGCTTCACAAAGATAGGATGTTGGAAATGGAAGCGGGTTTTTCAGTGCTGATCTGATGGGAGGCGGAGCTCAGGCGGTCATGCCAGCCATGGGGAGCGGCTGTAAATACAGACGAAGCTTTGCTGGCTGGCCGGCCAGTCACCTCCTGATGTGAGGCCCAGTTACCAAGTGGCCACATACCACTACCGGTCTGTGGTCTGGAAACTCGGGGCCCCTTCCTGAGATTATAGTTCAAATGTCTTGCAGTGAATGTGTGTACTTTTGAAACCTGAAAAAAAAAATTTATAGGAAAAACTATCAGCAGTTTTCCATAACAGAAAGGGGTCGAAGGGCATAGGCATGGACAAGTATAAAGCAAACCAAACGTCATGGAAAGCAAGTACACAAAAAAACCAAGCAAATCCAAGGTCACAATGTTAGACGCTAACGAAGGGCCAAGGCCAAGGGACAAGGGAAGATAAGTACTCTGGTCCTGAATAGTTTATAGTGGCTGTCTTATTTGGAGGACTAGGGTTCCTTTTTGATTGATATATTACCTGTTGCACAAAACCTACAATCTGGGTGAGTATATAACAGAGGTATGGTGTGATGAATATATATCCTAATTAAAAATTAGACCAAGCCGGGCTCGGTGGCTCAGCCTGTAATCCCGCGCCTTTGGAAGGCTGAGGTGAGTGGATTGCCTGAGCCCACGGGTTCGAGACCCGCCTGGGCAGCGAGACCTCATCTCTACAATAAATCAAAAAATCAGCCGGGCGTGGTAGCGCATGCCTGTAATTCCGGCTCCTCAGAAGGCTGAGGCGGAAGGATCGCCGGAGCCCAGCAGGTCGAGGCTGCGGTGGCCGGGAGCGGCCACTACACTCCAGTCTGGGTGACAGAGTGAGACTCCAACTCAAAAAATAAAAAATAAAAAAATGAAATAAATAAAAATTAAACCTCTGAACATAGGCAAAGGATGATCATGTAGATCACAGGACAAAATACTTACAATTTGAAAAAATCTCTGAAGCTTTAGAACACAAAAGAAATTAACTTCATTAAGGACATTTTGAAATAGGTACTAGATGAAAATATTAATAATTGCAATATTTGTTACAGGCCTACATCCTATGAAGGGAAACTTGTTTAGAAAAATAAGTGGATGAAGACTGGGAGATGGAAGGGAAGACTCCAAGGAACTAGATTGTAGGTGAAACTCTTCTTATCGACCATGAGAACAAGGAGGTTGTCTGCAGCTTAGAGAATGGGGTGAGGGCGTGTGGTTAGCTGGTAAAGATAAGACAAGGATGGGTGAAGAGCCAGATGGATGAGGTGGGGAAGTATGAGGTGATCCTTTCTTTTAAACCCACAAGTCTTCACTCAAGTTTTCAGAACCACGTAATGTTCTGGGGGACTTTCAATGCAATGAAAAAGACCTGAGTTCTGGGAAGAGCTTACTTTGTTGCAAAACAGAGGACACTCAACAAGGCAGGAGTGCTGAAGCAGAGACAGCAGAGGTTTGTAGAGATGAAAGAAAGACTGGGCCTGTCCCAGGAGGTAGGGCTGGGTTAGGGTCAAGTACATCCAGATCTCTGGGTGCATGAACATCATAGGGACTGGGGGTTGGCTGCAGAATTCATGGCAGGAGACATCATGTAAAGTCAGTCCATATAACTTTGGGGTCTGCAGGGGTTAGGATGAAGAAAATTAGCCTGAGTGAATGGTCAGGAAGCAGCAAGAGGAAACTAGATCTCAGAAGACACGGTGCTCTCTAGGTGACTTCTCTCTTTCTCATCATGCTGCCTGTCACCCCCTCTGCCAGGGTTGTAAAGTAGAACCTAAAATATAGAGTAGCCATCTTAGAGGAATTTCCTTCAGTAACTTATTTAAAAAATAAAGCTGGAACCCTTAAGAAAGTCATTACAACTTGGAAGTTTCTTCAAAGGATGCAGTTTCAAATTTAAATAATAAACTTGTTGAAATAGGTGATAATTTTGCCCACAGAATCAGATAAGACTACAAAATCTTTACATCTTCTTTTTTACTTTCAGTCAACAATCCCATTTTAGTCAACAATCCACCTAATCTCGGGACAGGATCAAATTAAAGAGGGACAGGGCCAGCTTCCCAGATGTGTGACTTGTGCAGTTGCACACCTAGAAAGATTCCAAGTTTTGCTCCATGCCCTGCTACCAGGATCTTGAAGTACTGAATAATTTATTAGTAAAGGGTCTCCACTTTCATTTTGCACTGAGACCCACAGGCCAGGAAGTCAGTTCTAAGGCTGAGACACAAAGAAAGAAAAGATCAAATGGAAAAGAGAAAATATCAAAAGTATTTTAATCTTCTTAAAATTAAAGAATTTGGAAGTGGAATGGTCTTTACATAGCAGCTGCTTGGTGACTATGGTGAAATATTGAGTTGGGTGGCATGGGGGATACAAGATATTTGATGCTATTTCAATGGGTGCTCAATGAATTTTCTCTGTGGCATCCTCCTTGGTTCTCCAGGGCCTATGGCGTAGAGAAAAGTCAAACAATTATGCAGGTGTGATGAGGGAAATAAATGTCAACACTCAAGCTGGACAAGTGCGTGAGTATGTGCAGGTATTGACAAGGATGAGACCCGGGCACCCACAGAACATTGGAATCAACCACCTGAAAGAGTATAGGAAACCATTCTTATAGGGGTTAGGTGGTATCTCAATGTGGTTTTGATTTGCATTTCTCCAATGATGAGTGGGGATGAGCACTTTTTCATGTGTCTATTGGCCGCCCATATGTCTTCTTCTGAGAAGGGTCTATTCATGTCTTTTGTCCACTTTTTAAAGGGGCTGCTTGTTTTTTTCCTTTTGGTGCATTCCTTGTAGATCCTAGATGTTAGGCTTTTGTCAGACATACAGTTGGTAAATATGTTTTCCAATTCTGTGGACTGTCTCCCTGCTCTCTTGATGATTTCTTTGGCTTTGCAGAAGTTTGTCAGTTTAATGAGGTCTCACTTGTCTATCTGATCTCTTATGGCCTGGGCACTTCGAGTTTTGATCAGGAACCAGTTGCCAGGTCCAACTTCCGTAAGAGTGTTTCCTGCATTTTCTAAGGTTCTTACAGTTTGAGGTTTTACATTTAGGTATTTGATCCATTTAGTGTTAATTTTTGTGTATGGTGATAAGTAGGGGTCCTGTTTCAATCTTCTGCCTGTGTTCAGCCAGCACCATTTACTGAATAGGTTCTCCTCTCCCCAGTGGTTGTTCTTGGAGGCTTTGTCAAAGATGAGGTGGTTGAGGAATTGAGACTTTGTTTCCGGAATCTCTATCCTGTTCCATTGGTCTAGGTGCCTGTTCTTAGGAACACTTCTACACTGCTGGTGGGAATGCAGACTAATACAACCTCTTTGGAAGACAGTGTGACAATTTCTGAAGGAACTAGAAATTGACCTTTCATATGACCCAATAATTCCCCTATTGGGAATATAACCAGAGGAACTCAAATTATTCTACAAAAAAGATACCTGCACACGTATTTTGTTGCAGCTCTATTCACAATAGCAAAAGCATGGAACCAACCATGTTGCCCATCGAAGCTGGACTGGATAAAAAAAAATGTGGTCCATATACACAATGGAATATTATGCAGCCATAAAGAAGGACAAATATATGGACTTTGCAGCAAATTGGATGGATTTGGAGTCTATCATACTCAGTGATTTATCACAGAAACAAAGAACTGAGTTCCATATGTTCTCACTCATAAGGTGAACTTGAACAAGTATAATACTATAAGAAAGCAATTGGCAGTGGTGGAAAACTGTCAGGGGAAGGGGGCCCAGACTGGGAGTTGGGGGAAACTACTAGGAGAGGGAGGGGCACACCTCATCAACAAGGGTACCAAAATGATCAATGTTTGTATACCTAACCCTGAATTGTACCCCACATCTTTATAATAAATAAATATTTTTTTTAAAAAAAGAAAGGAAAAAAAAGAGTATAGGAGAGACAGAAACCAGACAATAAGTTGAAGTGCTTTTGAAACATATAATGCTGATAAATTAAAATGCCAAAACTCCAACCTGAAATAAGTCTACCCCATGCAAATATTCCTTGAAAGTGAAATTATATGAAAGCCATTTCTTTATCCCAGGCACTATTCTAGACTCTGGGAATTTAGTGGTAAAGTAGACAGACCATGGTACCAGTTTTAAGAGAACTTACAACCTAGCAAGCCTACGTACACAGTAACCATATTATTAAAATGATGCTTTGAAGAAAATATGAGTGATGAAAATTTATATATTAGAGACCTAATCTAGTATGAAGGAGAGGATCGACAGCCTTCCTGAAGCAGTTGCATTTAATTTGAGATTTGCTAAATAGGGACCCATCCAGATTGGGGGTAAAGGATTTTTTTTTTTTTTTTTTTTGGTGAGTAAACAGGATTAATTGAGAGGACAAAGAAGCTCCCACAATGGGAGGGGACCCGAAGGAGTTGTCTGGTAAAGGCAGACAACTCCTTTTTTTTGAGTTGGAGTCTCTCTCAGTCGCCCAGTCGAGAGTGCAGTGGCCACTCCCGGCCACCACAGCCTCGACCTGCTGGGCTCTGGCGATCCTTCCGCCTCAGCCTTCCAAGTAGCA